>NW_006911461.1:0-50741 GCF_000523455.1 Bipolaris oryzae ATCC 44560 | reverse complement strand
TATATTTACTTAGCTTAAATGTACGATTGAAATATATCGTTATCATTGAGGTGATATTATCGTTGAGGTGATAGGCCCGTGCGGAGCACGGGCAATTTCATTGAAATTCTGCTACAGCAGCCGTTGGGCCCGAGTACGTGTTTGAGGTTGCGTAGTTGAGGGATACCATTTGGACAACGAAGCTTCAACGAGCAAGGTTTGTGTTTCGTATACGGACCGCAGTCAATACCAGCATATTGCAGTTTTTCGAGGATTACTTTACGCCGCCCCTTCTTCTTACCAATGGCAATCTGAAAGTCGTTGCGCAATTCACCTAGAAGATCCTCGCGAAGCAGGCGAAATTGATTGTCGAGATGCATCAGGCTGCGGCCTTCTGGAGCGGCCGAAGCAACAACATCCGCACGCCTGTAAAACGGCTGCGCGTCCGACACAAATTCATCTGGTGTTGGCAATAGCTTGATCTTGCGGTAGTCCGCTTTGTCGTTGTCGTGCCTGCCACCGGGGCCATCGACAGAATCATCAGATGTGCTTTCTAGGACGTGCTTGATTTTCTGGCCTAGATTGCGGACATCTAGAGACTCCGAATCGATGAGCGATTTATCACTGGTGACTTGTTCAGCGATGGATCGCACATCTGGTATATCATTGGAGCGACTGCGTAACAGCTCGAGCAACAGCCACGCAAAGGCGCGCGTGCCGTCTTCGGAGAGAAGCTCAGTAGTATGTGCCTGCACAAGCGTGTTCCAGAATGTTGGAGGCTGCACAATAGCCTCCAGAACGCGCTCAAGGAATTGACCGCCGTAAAGTTGTTTGACGGATGGTTGGGAGAGATGTAGAAGGACGGAAGAGGCCAAGCCGTTCAGGAAAGCGCCATCGCCCGAGAAACGGAACGCCTTCGCAACCGCGCCCAAGCCGCCAGGAGCTGCGACCAAACACTCCACGCACTTGGATGCATCCTCCTGGGCACACAGCGCTTCCAGGAATCGGCCGCCATCAGATGCCGTCTTGAGTTCGCGATGGCCATGGATGACGGCGTTGAAGAGCTTCGTCAGCCCCGCAGCTCGCTTTGCTGCAGCCGTTTGGTCCGCCATGTGTGTCAAAGGCTAATGTCTTGCGGATAGATATTTTTGTTTCAAAGAGTTGAAAGTTGTGTATTTTCTGCATGTACTTTATGAGAATTCTTGGTTCTTTTGAACGACTCAAGGCATAATGGGTGACCTGGTGGTAGAAGGCACAGCGCATACGAGACGCCTCTCCGATAGCAGGCTGTGCAAACGATTGGAAGACAAACCCCGCCCTCTACAATGCGGCAAAGCAATTCGATACGTTTGCCTGCATGGCATGGTGGGAACTAGACCGATCGAAGCCTATCAGCTGTGCGCTGTACCATCCTTTTGTGTATGTTGAGCAAACCACGCCGCAATTGCCTCAGCCTTGTCCAGGCAGCATGAACTGATTAAGAGCAGCTTGCCGCCGCCTTCAGGAAGAAGCCTTGGAATCAGGACTCAATTCCTGGCCAGCATAACAACCCAACATTGATTTCGCCCTTTTTGGATTCTATTGCAAACACTGCCACGATGAATCCATTCACAGGCACTAGCAGCAGAGGCGGCTTTGCTCCACGAAGAGGGCAAGGCCAAGGCGGTAGATATCCATATTTCAACAAGGTCAGGGAACAACCGAAGCCTGATTTTACGAAACGCCCTCTCGGAGATCTCTTCCATACGATCAGCGCGTCAGACCTTGACGTGGGAGCGAATACTACCTCACACTCTACCGAGATATCTGGCTGCGAGTACGTTGCATCCTACAACTGGACAAACGAAACAAGTCCTACTATTGTCGTACCAGGTAAGTATAATTTCATATGATCATCTTCAGTTTCCATCTTTGTCTAACTTTAAACCTACCCAGGAAAACCCCCAAAATGGACGCCTCTCACAGAGCCACAACGCCTGAAAGAAGACAGTGGCCAATACTTCCGCGACTTAAACGCCGCAAAAAATCCATCCTATCCCATGGCACCCGCTGTCAACGCCGTGCTCGAACAAGACTATCGCTACCGCACTGACGACATCGACATCTTCGCCTGCGGCAGCACACTAGGAAACCTCCTCCGCTTCGCCCGCGGCGTCGACAAACCCTTCCGCTTCAACCTCCAAGTAATCAACCGCACTGTCTTCCTCGTCCGCAAAGAAAACGACCCCAAGGAACTCATCGAAGGCGTCCGAGGCTACGGCCACACTTTCCCCGAAGCCTACACCACCTGGGAGGACGACGTCAAAAACTCCATCTCCCACCAACGCATCATCTGCTACAAATTCGGCGGCCTAACTCATCTCCTCCGCTTCGAAAGCGACGGCTACATCCTCGACCTCTTACCCGAAGACACCACTCCACCTCCTCGGTCCGGTCCCAACGAAGACAACAACAACAACACTAATGCTAAAAATGAAGACAAGGAAAAAAACGCCTCCCCCGAAAAACATCTCATCCACTCCCTTCAAGCCCTCACCATCCAAGCCCCCACCATCATCCCCTCCACCTCCACCATCCCCCCTCACACCACCCTCTTCGACCTCAAAACCCGCTCCGCCAAAAACTTCAAAAAAATAGACATGACCGACATCCTCCCCCAACTCTGGCTCAAACGCATCCCAAACTTCATAACCGCCTACCACGACGGCCACGGCCTATTCACCGACATCTCCGTCCGCAACGTCGAGCCCGACGTACAGGACTGGGCAGTCGAGAATAGCACTGGGATTGAAAAGTTTGCAGTGTTGTTACGCGAGTTGGTGAGGATTGCGCGGGAGAAAAGTCACAGTGGGACTGATGTGTTGATGGAGGTATATTGTCCAGGGAAGGAGAAATTGGAGGTTAGGATGCAGGCTGCGGAGGGGCAAGAGGCGTTGCCGTGGTGGTTGAGGGAGAGGTGGGAGGGTAATGGGAAGGAAGAGGGTAAGGGGCGGGCGGATTCTCCGGTTGAGAATGGACTTGATGATGATGATGATGATGAGGAGGAGGAGGAGCAGGAGGATTTTGTTGGTGTGAGCAGGCGGTATGATTCGTACTATGGCAGTGAGTATGATTCGGGATCTGAGCCGGATTATACTGCATGCTCGGCTGATGACTGTGGGTATTGTGGTAAGTGTTCTTATTGAGATTGCCAGTGGTTGTTGCGCTGCTATCCCTCACTCCAGATTTGATAACATCAAAGTCACGTGCCTTACATGCGTGGTTGGTAATCCGAGGTATCCGTAGAAACCGTTACATTGCTGTAATTAATTTATGAACACCAAGTGCTCTATGAACCTGCACGATGTATGTGACGGATGCTAATCAGTTTCTGGGTTTCAAACAGCCAAAGTATAATTTGGATAATTATCTTTCATTCATCCGTAAATTATTTGCTTAGTAAATAATTGGGTGCAGTCGCCTGGCTTTTCAGCACAGATGTTGCAAACTATCTACCCTTTCCAGCCAGCCGACCAATCTTCCAGGCCAGGAGCAAGCTGTCCTTGCAAAATCATGATATCATATCGAAGTAGAAAGAAGTCAAGTCATCGTCACTGCTTCTCAAAGAAGCCAAATGGAACACGCCTAGTGGGCGATACGTGGGCCCTGAGTCTCGTTGGTGATGCCGATGCGTTCCGGGTTCTGTGTACCATTCGTGTCAGTGATCAGAGAGTATGAAGAGAGAGGAAGGAACTACTGACCTCGGAAGATTGGACAGCGCCGTCGGTGAGGATCTTCTTCATGACCTCATCTTCGTTGCTAGTGCCGAACTCGTTCTCAAGCTGGCCCTTGCTAGCGGTGTTGAGAATGCCTTGCTTGCCGTGTCTATTCATAAATCATTAGTTGATTCTTTCATGATTCTTTTCATTTCTGTGCATTATCGCTCACTGAAGCTCCCCATGCAGTCGGTGGTCCTATTCAGCGACGAACAAACAACTTTCGAGCTTCACTTTGAGCGGAGCCCAAGAACACAAGGAAGAACCTACTCAGGGACCAAAATCTTCCAGCCAGCGACAACCTCTGTCATGGGGATACTGCTGTCTGCCTTCCACTTCCTAAGCTGCTCCTCGCTCTCGACGAAGACGGTGAACTGATCGCCGGTGCTGCCCTTGTAGAAGACTTGAGAGTGAGGAGAGTTTCCGCGAGCCATTGTTGCTGATGTGTCGGGTTTGATCGGTTTAGAAGAGCTATTGAATGAAGCAGAGAGATAGCTTGAATGCTAGATTTGAGTATGTGTGTTCTGTGAGAATGTGGTGGTGGATGGAGGGGAAGCTTTGGAGGGGCTATTTAGCAAGCTCGTGAGCTATGACCGGAGACACTACGTCATTGCCAAGCTTGGGCCTACGTTCTCGAAGCATGGCATGCTAAAGTCAAAATATGGGGATACGCAAGCCTTCACACCGTGTACGTGATTAGCCTTGCGGCTCATGCCGGAACTTGAGGCTGACGGGCGGGTCTTTGGCTGGCTTGCGGTCTCATTGTTGACATTCGGCCGCAACAAACACGACCATGTGACATTTTCCCCTCTCACCAAACCAAATCTCACACAGATGCATCAAGAAGGGGGGAAATATCATGCCACGTTTCATGTCTAGAGATGACGTTGTTGGTTCTAGCCTTGTTGTTGCTATCCAAATATACGTGTCTTTTTGCAATGGATCCCTCCATCACACGATCGCGTGTCAGCTCAACCCCACAGCCCACAGCCAATGACGTCATGCCATCTCCACCGATTCTCAGGTTCCTGCGGGTGCCTTGCATTAATATCAATTGATCGCCATCATGTCGTGCGTATCGCCTTGTCTATCGTGTCGGTCGTAATGTCCATATCTTATCTTGCTGTTACCGCAAGGATGTAGTGTATCGTTAGGTCGTGATAGCTCCATCATAGAAGTTTGTTCACTTTGCACCTCCTCAACCGTCATTACCTGCAAGCCTCATGATCCAACTCGATCATCCACACCCGCACGCATCTAAAGTCATCGGAAAAGATTAAATATTCTGTTCTTGCTTTTCAAGAATTTCCTCGAAGGAGTGGCGCATGGTGAGCCTGACTTGGTTTCGCGTCCCTTCATCCGTCCCACCTTCATCTTCTTGTTCTCCGTGCCCGTTTCAGCATCTACGCGCGGAGGTGCTGCGCGCAATGCTTTTGCTGCTGATTCGTGAGAAGGAGTTCTCTGTATCGCGCGTCTCGCAGATTCCGAGCGTGGTATGCCAATCATGTGACTGGAAAGACGTCGGACTTTCTTTGGCTTGGCCTGTAAAGACTTCTCAACCGGTATTTCTGTGTCTGCCGTACAGTTTGCAAGGCGTCGATGTCTGCTAGAAGGCCGCGGATCTTCCACTTCAAAGTCGATTGGTAAGAATGCGGCTGGGGCGCTGTGGAAGTCTACAACAGCTGGTACTGGTCGTCGCTCAGCTGCTGAATGAGACCGTACGGTTCCATGAGGCGCCTTACAAACTCGGCCTTTCGACGAATCATCCGATTTTGAATTGCTTGTGTTCGAAAGACTGGGTGAGCGACGCGAGAAGTTACTGGCAATGCTTGCCATGCTCAGTTTCCGCATGACTGAGTTGGCCGATGCTCTGATTTGGTTCTCCATTCGCCTACTGGACATGCCTGGGAATGGCAAAGCGTCTTTTGTCCATACATCTTCCAAGACGTGCTCAAGGCGAATGCGCTCGGCTCGTCTCGGTACTAGTGTGGGAATGTGATTTGGGGATAGATGCGATTGTGATCTCGCAACCATACCAGGGGACAGCGGTGGGGAGGAATCGGGAAATTTCTGAGCCTGGGTATTCTTGATGATGACTTGGTTCGTATTTGTCTTTGCACCCAAGGTCGCCGCTCGATGAACCGACATGCGTCGCACCAAGCTGTTCGCATGACCAAAAACAGGACCAAGGGATTTAAGGTCAAGGGTTATTGATGTAAACATGTCTTGCATGGTGGATTGGCCTTCGACAAAGTCGTGCGTCTCGTAAACAATGCGCTCACGAAGCTGATTTTTCCATGCTTCCTCTTCTACAGAAGAACACGCAGTCAAGATCATTTCGTGTAGACGATGGCCATGCTCGAATACGAATTTCCATGTATGTGGTGCGGTATGACATTGTATCCCACGACCATTGTCGGCGTCTTCGATGCTTGCATTGGCAAGAGCAATCGAGGCGACAACGGTGTAAGGAGTATGAAATCTGCTTGCTGTTGCAAGCACCAGACACGACCTATACAGTACGCACACCATATATGATCCTTTGATGCGATCGGGCGTCTGGTATGCCACATGCAGGACACCACAAAGCAGCACATGGCCGAGCATGCGAAAGACGAGGGCTCTAGAGATCTTGTGTTCTTGGAACGCGAGCCGATCTTGCAGCTGCCAGGTGATTTCAATAAGTTTTCGAGTTTGGGGATCATCTTTGGCTTTGTTCACTTCGCGAATCGTTTCTTGTAGACGAAAGAGAGCCTTCTCAAGTTCAGCGTGCGCCTCCGGATCGTCGTAAACGGGAGTATGGCGACACAAATCGTCGAAGAGAAGTGGATATTTGCAGACCCTCTGGATAGGCTTGATTAGGAGGTCCGAGAAGCTCAGCGCCTTTTTGCTGCCAGCTTCGCGATTATTCTGTGAAGCAATCACCTTTTGCAAAGCCTCGACGCCTCTTTCGTACTCTTGCCAGCCATGCAGGCCCTTGCATATGGAAGTCAGGTCTTGAGACATGGTCGTCCAGTGTGCGCCATACTCTTCATAGGTGAAGAATCGTCTCATCTAAACCTTGTCAGCTTGGCCTTTTCAGTTTTGGGATGAAGAGCGAACATGTTTATTAAAGATCTTGGCGATATTCCCAGCCGTTTCAGTATCCGTTGCCAGTCCACGTGATCTGCATTCCGGAGATCTTCCTATCTCTAAGGAGTGTCTGAGCCGTCGGGTGACTCTGTGTTCGGCAAGGCGACCTGGAGTGACGTCCGCACTGTTGAAGCAAATGTGCTTGGCTTTTGTTGCAGGGAGTGCTTCCTGGTTCGCACTCTTTGTGAAGTCGGCATGGGGGATGACCTGATGAAGCTCTGCAAGCAGATCCTCGTGAAGCTGTAGAATCTGAAATAGGTTTTGCTGTATAGATGATTTGGTGTGTCCTGGTAGAGTAGGGAGGGCAGTGAGAATCATAAAGTAGTCCTGAATAGGTTAGCGGGTAGCTCGAGTCATGTCAATTGGAGGACTACACACGTTGATTAGAACTTTGAGATCTGCAATGTAGCTCTCTTCCGAAGCAATCAGCTCCTCGACAACTTTACGGCGTTGCAGCGCTCGAAGCCAGGCGCTCTCATCCAGCACAGGTCCTAGCGCGCCACGGTGACTGTCGAGTGATCGGCGAGCTTCAGAGAGGTTGCTGCTTCTGTTGGCCAAACGAACCCTGCTCGGCAGGCCAGCGTCAGAGCGAGGAGCGATACTTGTACTTCCAACTGTTATCGAAGTAGACTTCATCGCGGTTACGTATTCCATTGAAGAGGTCAAAGAGCCGTTTCCCCGCCGTGAAGACTCGGGGATGCGCCCAAGCGGCTGGGAAACAACCGACATGGTATTGACCGTATCAATGGACAAGCGCGGTAGGTCGATAATCTCCTCTTTCCACCGCTGGGCATGCCGGCGCTTTAGGGTGCTCATCCACCGCCTGAATGGCTGCGAAGAAGCCTGGGTGATGGTTGGCGCTGCACAATACTGCTCGTGCGTTTCGCTTCCAGTGTCGTCGGGAGGTTGATCAGTGGGTAGTGGCACGTGAATGGCTTCGTACAAGTTGAACAGATGTGTCTCGGCAAAGTTGTTCGCATGTGTATCGTTCTCATCGGGACTGTCCTCATCCAGGTCCATACCTTCTCCATCTGCGGTTTCATACTCGGAACAGGACTCTGATACATGCTGCCATTTGTAGCAATCCTCCCTGTCTGAGGGAGACAGTAGTTCTGGCTGGCAGAAGGATGGTGGGGGTCGATCGTGGCCGCAGTTTCGCTTCCGTGGCTCATCGACAACACGTGCAGTGGTGACTGGGAAAATCTTCTTCTCAGAAGCTAGGTCGAGCAGTGACTGGGAGGTCAGGGGTGGCGTGTTCTCATCGGCATGGGCTCGATCAACGGCTCGATTGTCTCTCAGGGAGTAGAAAGAACGGGCGGAGCCGTTGCGAAGCGTGGCATGGGTCAGTGGTGCATGGAGATTGTCGTCAAAAGGCGAGCAGGAATTTGGATATGGGTTATCGCTAAAGGAACGCTTGAGGGGGCTCTGAGGACGGAGCGATAGCACATAGGCCATCTCAACAGCGTTGTAGTGGTTGGCACTGTGACAAGGGGCGCATGGAGGGTTGAAGCAGCATGAGATAAGAACTACTGCATCCAACGACGGTGGCCTGGGGAGAGACAAGTGAGGAGCAGAGAGGCCAGACAGCTGGCCCGAGCATGCTGGAAACAGCCACTGTATGGGAAACGCGAAGAGGCAGGCTGGGAAGGTAGGTGCACATGGGTGAGGCCGAAGCAGGCGAGGGTCTTATGAGCAGGCGGCGATCTCATGAGCAGGTATGGCGAGTTGGAAAGGCAGGCAGGCGGGAGCCATGGACAGACACAGCCGGGGGACGCGTAGTGGACCACGTTTCGAGATGCGACTAGCGGGCCGGCCTCGTTGCTTTTCGCCTGTGTGGGAGGAGTTGCAAAAGCATCATGACGGTAGGAGCCATGGGCGACGAGCACGAGTGGCACGCTGATCTGCTGGCACTCCTTCCACTGCGGGCTGCCGTGGCCCCGGGTGGTGTTGCTGCCTCTGTGCGCGCGGTGCTGTCTCACGTAGTAGCATGTTGCAAGCCAGGCGCAGTGGGTGCAGTGGGTGCAGATGATGTGCACGTGACGCGGCTTTGCAGGCTGGACCACGGATTGCGTGAGGGTGGGAGAGTGGGAGAGGCGCCATGGTGAAGGCGGACATGGAGTCCGTGGCTGTGGCTGCCGCTGCCCCGCACCCTGAGCTCCCCTCCACTCCCCCCCCCCACTTTCTCTGCAAGTACTACTCTACGTGCCGACTAGTAGCAGAACAATTAGTGGCAGAGGGCGCCAGGCGAATTTCTAGCACCAAAGCGCCCCAGCTCGCAGCCAGCAGCCAGCCATCATGGACGACATTCATGCGCCCACGGTGTCGTCGGGACCAACCTCGTCGGGCCATTCTAACGGAATACCCAAGGAGCAGTTGTCGCTGCAAGAGCTCATCGCAGAAAAGGACCGCGTCGAAGCAGAACTCAAGGCTCTAGGGCAGGTGCTGGATTCGGTACGCACGAGAAGCATGTCGCCGCCTAGTCATCATCTGATCGTTGCTTGCAGCATGGCGTTCGCATGAGTACCGGCCTAACGACGCTCGATGGCTTCCCGCGTAGTGACATTGATGTCGCTCAGAGTAGGCTACGCGCGTTATGCTAAAAGGTAGTTTCGTCGCTGACCTGCCTCCAGTACGGACGACGCGGGCGCGCATCATATGGCTGAAGAACGACTACAAGGACCTCATGTCGCGCATCGAAAAGGGCCTCCACGAACACCACGCGCGCCTGGCAGAGCAGGCAAACAACCCGGCAGCGGCGAGGCAGACGCAACCAGAAGTCAACGCACCGCCTGCGACTCTCGAGGCACCCTTCGCAAAGGTCAATAGCGTGGTGGCGGGCAGTCCGGCCGAGACAGCAGGACTACGGGTGGGCGACACCATAACCAAGTTTGGCTGGATCGACTGGACAAACCACGAGAGACTATCGCGGGTGGCAGAGGTGGTTTCGCAGAACGAAGGGGTACTTGGCATGCTACCGATTGTCGTGGGCGCAGGACTGACGTGTTGCAGGTGCCCATTACCGTGAAGGCGTTGCGACCAAATGTCTCGGGCGGCCCCGCAGAGAGTGTGCAAATGCAACTCACCCCGCGAAGGAATTGGGGCGGGCGAGGGCTACTGGGCTGCCACTTGCTGCCCATGTAAGGCGAGAGGCGAGAGGCGAGAGGATGGCTGGGAATGACGTCAGGGGCATTTGGGCTCTACAGCAGACACAACAGGGACAGCAGAGCAGATACATCTATCAGGCGCAGGGCACACAGCGCATCCATCACGTCCACGAGCATGAGCGTCCCGGGGCCCGTCGTGGGTTGGGTGGCCGGGCATGGTTTGCCGGTCGCAGCGGACGGTGGCTGGAGGAGGGTGAGTGGCATATACTGTGTAGTCGCAACGGCACGCCAGCGCTTGCTGCGTGGCGCACTGGGTTTGGGCCAACAAGCATTTGCATTGCAACAGCAACATAGCCGGTGTTTTCTGCCCTTGGGCCCAGGCCAAGCAAATCAGCCCATGAATCAATAAATCAATCAAAGAGGCTCCGGCTGCATGGCCAACAGTTCGCCAGGGCGTTTGATTTCAAAGACAAAGGGAGCCTGCGGCGGCCTAGAGGGCTGCCTTGTGCCTGCGAGGTCGAAAATTGCAGAAGGTGAGGGCGTGCCAAGAGATCCACACCGCCCGGGGCGGGCCAACACTTGAGCTTGCACAACAAAACCTCTTCTTGCCCCTCTGGAAAGTCACTTCACACGCCTGCACCATTCCCCACTCTTTAGCCCAACGTAAGCCTGCACCACGACCTGCTTTTTGCTCATCGACCTCGTGCGACTCCAACTAACACTTTTTGCTCCCACAGTCTCTGCGCATCTCGTCTCGTCCACCCTTCTCCCCCGCCACAACAAACTACACCATGGCCGAGACTGCCGCCCAACCCAGCTGCCCGACCTTCAAGCTCGTGCTTGTCGGTGACGGTGGTACTGGAAAGGTATGTCGTCCCATTTTGCATCCCGTTGCGATAGCAGCCCCCCCATTGAGGTGGATGCGCAGTCGACAAGGCTTGCATACGACCCAGCCATGGCACGTTTACTGACAGCCCTGCCCCTAGACTACCTTCGTCAAGCGCCATTTGACCGGAGAGTTCGAGAAGAAGTACATTGCGACGCTCGGTGTCGAAGTCCACCCACTCGCTTTCACCACCGTACGTTATCCGATGCCATATCCGCGCCACGCGCCCTACTGACGACGCAAAAAAACAGAACCTTGGCCCCATCCAGTTCGATGTCTGGGACACTGCAGGCCAGGAGAAGTTTGGTGGTCTCCGTGACGGATACTACATCAACGGCCAATGCGGTATCATCATGTTTGATGTGACCTCGCGTATCACATACAAGAACGTCCCCAACTGGCACCGTATGTTTTGCAACTAATCCACTGTACTAAACACGATAACTAACACTCCGTCAGGTGACTTGGTCCGTGTCTGCGAGAACATTCCAATTGTCCTCACCGGCAACAAGGTCGACGTCAAGGAGCGCAAGGTCAAGGCAAAGTCCATCACCTTCCACCGAAAGAAGAACCTCCAGTACTACGACATCTCGGCCAAGTCCAACTACAACTTCGAGAAGCCTTTCCTCTGGCTCGCCAGGAAACTGGTCGGCAACCAGTCTCTGGACTTTGTCGCCGCTCCCGCTCTTGCGCCCCCCGAGGTTACCGTCGACCAGGCTGTTCTCGAGCAGTACCGACAGGAGATGGAGAACGCCGCTCAGATGCCTCTGCCCGATGAGGATGATGCCGACTTGTAGATATGGGCATGAGCTTGCTCCTGGCTACGGCCAGGAGTGTAATGGGTACACGAATCGAATGGGAATATGAGAATTGGAGCTGCACCATTTGCAGCGCCAGGAGCTTCCAACATTGTTAGTGAAGACGGAGGATTTGGGACGAGGATTCTGCAGAATATGATCACATGAGGCGCTGGATTAGCCGGCGTTTCGACGAATAAGTAAACTCTAGACCATTTGCATGTTGAAATGCGCATGTTGACATTGAATGAGACCATGATCAAGTTTTGCTAGGCATTCTCTTTTTTTTTAACTTTCCTCAAGGCGTTTCGAAAGTAAGAGAAAAGAAAAACTAGTATTGGCTGGCAGCATGAACCCTGGCTGTTGACGCAAGAGTAAAGCATTCAGGCTAGACTCTTACCGTTGCTTTTTTTCCAAAAAGAAAAAAATAGGGTAAGGACAACAAAGAAAGCACTGCTGATATTTTTCCTGAAATGGCCACTTGGACGTATACGAAACAAAAATAAGCAAGCAAGGAAAGAAAAAGAAAACTCGCGTCTAAACACAGTGAGGCTACGCAGTCTGCTTCCTACTCTCTCGCTCTACCTGCCCGTACTTGACTTTTTTTTTCTCTTCTTCTTATGAACAACTATTCACTATTGATTGCACATATCAGGTTGTCCAAAATATTGCATTTGTCTTGCTTCTTTTATATATATGAAAACTCTATTTCCTACATATTCCGATCATTTCTTTACCTTGTTTGGTAAATAATCCTTCCTTCTTACATGTGTGCGTTGCCCATTAATCCTACCCCAACCCAGCCAAACCTACTCCTGGACAAAAATAAATAAATAAAAATCCCATCGAACTTACAAAAGTCCGAAACCTTCCAAATCCCGCGCCAGCCTAACACGCGGGAAAAAAAGGGTGAAAAAAGGGGAAAGGGAAAGAAAGATAAAAAAACATTGGTATATGAAACATTTAGTTAATTCGTTATGCAAAACTGTAGAAAGAAAAAAAAGAAAAAAAATCCCAAAATAAACTTGACCCTAGAGAGGAAAAAAAGGGTCCCGGTTTGAGACTGGATAGAAAAGATGAGGAAAGAAAAAAATAACATTGATGATGACATTTGATAATGATGATGTGCGCTTGCGTTGAAGAAATGCGTGCGTTTGAGCGAACGCATTGCGATGGGATAAACAAGAGGTCATGAAGACATTCAAGGGGACGGTGCGAGGACGCGTTTATGACTTCAACATGCTGTAGGTGAAAGGTTAGTGGGACATTGACTTCCAGGCACCAACAAGAGAAACTTACGGAGCAATCAACTGCGCATACTGCTGCTGTGGCACGTGGCTTCCCTCCTCAATGACATTACGAATGATATCGTTCTGGTCGATATTGCTCCACAAATGGATACCCATGGCTTTCTTGCTGTTGAACAGGGTATGTGCTACGCCTCTGACTTGGCCGAGGACTACGCTGGCAATGGGCCATGTGTTGGAGTATTGTTGCAGGGTGCCGACGTCCAGACGGATGGATTGCTTGATGATGTCGTCTTGGCCGTCGGGCACGAGGAAGGACCAGTAGGAGAGATGCACGACTGATGCCATGACGACGACGCAGGTGAAGAAGGGCGTGTGGTAGAGTAAGTTACCGGGGAGACGGATGAGAGAAGAAATGTTTTCGGCGGATGTGAGACACTTTGCTGTGTGGATTTCGCGCGTCTGCGTCGGTAACAGGACTTGGCCTGGTTGCACGCAAATGTTGACGCCTTCGACTCTGCCGAATCCCAGGTTGCTTCGGGGCCGGTGCAGCATGATTGTGCTGCCTGCATTGACCATGTGTGCTTGGAAGAGCACCTCGTCGATGTGGCCGTCGTTGTTCACAATGTCCATTTTCGACTGGGGGAGGTGCAGCCGCCAGTTGCACAGGAACTGGTCGACAACATCGACGGCGTGGTATTCAAACGTCGAGTCGAGACGTGCACATTCAAAGACTTTGCCTAGGATGCGTATGGCGTCGATGAGGTAGGTGAAGGAACTGAAGGTGACCAACGACGGCAGGAAGGCCGAGTCGTCATAGTCTTGTAGAGTCGACGGGAAGGGTATTTGCTAGGAGCATCGTCAGTAACGTTTTGTCTTTCTGATATGCACGAGAGCAGTCCAAAGCGGAATGGTGGCTGCGGGTCATGTACAGTAAGAGTGAGCAGCGCAGTAGCCCATGACCAAGCCGGGAAGCATCGCCAAGAAAAAAAGGGTCAGATCGGAGTGCAGGGGTCTTGACTTACGCCTGAGAAGTACTGAATGTTCTCGCAAGGAAGCGGGACGTCTGTTTGTACATCCTTTAGCCTGAACTGCACGCCCGGGTTGACGGCTGTCATCATGCCGTTTGCTGTGTACATGGACCACCACGTCCTCCGCCAACTCTCCTCAAGCTGTGCGTCGTTCTCGCCATTCATCAAAGCAAACTCGATACGGTGGAGACGGATTTCAAGCGTCAGGTCCTGGGCCATGGTAAAGACCTGTGCGGCCCGGGGGACCTGGTTGTGCGCATGGAGACCAATGGCAAAAAGCAGCATTGCTTGCACCGACCACCCGTCTCTCGAGTAGTTGCCAGTGTTGATCTGGCGATCTAGTGCCTCCTGATACATGGCAGTAGGAACAGCAGGCAGGAAGCTTGAACCAATGAACTGGACGGCATATTCTAAAAGAGGGGCCCGGCGCTCCTTGAAGATGTCGAGTAGCCTTGGCTCGGGTAAGCAAAAGGGATGTGAGTTGTAGAAGAAATGGTAGAATGCCTGGACGGCAGTCTCGGGCCCATGGTGACCGAAGCGGTTCAAGCGGGCAGTGCCGTTGAGGTTAAGCTGAGCAGCTGGCGGGGCAACTGTCCGAACCCCGAGACCATGCAACGGGCTGAGCTGGTTCACGTCGCCATTGTACGAGTAGTCAGGCGAGGACATGTGACCATTGCTGGCGGCAACCTCAGCAGCAGACAATGCTAGTCGAGTTAGGAACAAACACCATGTGGCGGCCGCAAAAGAACAGGGCACTCACCATGGGCGACGGGAGGGGCGGCAGGCGCAGCATTGTCGTCCTTGTTCTTGCGCTTCCCCTTCCAACCTCGTCGTGACTTGATGTAGGTGCATTCGACGTTATCGGTCCTACATCGGGAGCACTGGGCTCCGCCGTCGCATTTCAAATGCCTGCTTCGACACTGGACGCAAGCGACGGCGACCGAGGCTCTCGTTTGATCCCCGGATGACGCCTTTTGGCTGCTCTTGAGGCCGGCATTGGAGCCGGCCCTGCTGCCATCGGACGACTGAGGCGTCTGGGCAGGTGGAGTGGTGGTCCCTACACTGGTGGAGTGGGTAGCAATGCTAGTCGTAGGCGACAGATGGAGTCCTAGTGAGGGCGAGAGAGAGGCGGCAGAGTCGGGCGGGGAGAAGGGCTGGTGGTTGGCCCAGATGGTGTCATTGACGCCCGCAGAGAAGGACGACTGGCCGGCCGTCGCGTGGGTGGACATGGGCATGGCGGAAGGAGGCATGGGCGCGGATTTGTGCGCGCGGGTCTTGTCTCTCTGGTCTATGGTGTCGTCGCAACGAAGCAGCAACGGTCCGAGTGGGCAACACAGCAGCAGCAGGAATGCGCGACTGTGCGTATGGAGAGACGTTTGAGGTTCAATGGGTGCGGGCTGCTAGCACCGACTTGACTGTTGACGGGCCCGCACGTGACGGCCGTTGCGGGTTAGCGCCGAGCAGCCGCACCCACTGCGAGCCCGCGCCATCAACTCCCGAACCGCTGCCAGCCCAGTCGGCCACCCGCACCCGCGCCCGGCCATACGGAGGAGCTGTTCGTCTGCTGCCCATCACTGCCCTCGCCATTGGAGCCCCCCTTCTGCTCTCTGACCGAGGCGTGACGGGGGGCACCCAGCAACGCCGTGGTTGCGCTCAACACCACGACGGACACGACGACCACGACGACGCTCGTTCGCACGCGTGGGCGCAAAGGGGGGCGGCGAGCCTATGTACCGCCCCCAGCTGAGTCGCGCACTGGCCGCTCGATCGAGCCGTGCCATTGGCTCCGATTGCAGATCACACTCACGGTGCCTGCAACCACCAGCTCTTGGCTCCTCGCCGTTACGCATGCTTGCATGCCTGTACATATATACACTGGCGAGTAACATCTTCATCCTCGCATCCACCTCACAAACAGCCCATTGCTGCATCGCCCTTATCTCGCCCACCGTGCTATTGCTATCTCGCTATCTTGCTATCTTGCTACCTTGCTAGCTCCTCGCGAAAACGACACATTGGCAACGTCTGCCGCAATACAACTCGCTGCATGGCGAGAACTGGCCGTGTATGCGCATGGTAGCTGTACATGCTCATGTCACACCTGAGCTCACTAGGTTTCATGCAGCCGAAACTAATCCTCATTGTTTTTGCTCGCGTGGCGACGTGCAGTGCGCCAAAGCCACTGCAAAACCGCCCTCGTTGCCTGCCAGCCCTTGCTTTTTCCTCTCATCCCCTCCATAACCCCTTCTTCAATCGCCACAGCACCTGCTAGGTGACCCATTCAAATCTCCCAACAGCCCTTGGCAGTGCTACACAAAGGCGTGGCGTCGTTACACATACAGTACACGACAGGCAGTCATTGAGTGCGGAGAGGCCATATGATCCGCCTTCAAATATAAACTTTACGTCAGTTGTATTCGAATCTGTACAAAGCTAACAAACGCCTCGTTTGCGAAGGGAAAGAAAGAAAGAAAAACGCCCGCTACTAATGCTAAGACTTTTCCATCAACAAAGAAGAAAGGAGAACGAAAAAAAGCGTCCCGAAATCTAGCCAAAGCCAATACCAAAGCTCTCAAGCATGGACTGCATGTCCACTAGCACTGCGCATTACCAACTTCTTGCACATCGGGACACCGGCCCTTGGTGAAGTTCCACACATCTCCAGCGCAATCCCTGAGACTCCTCTCAGCCTTCCACTGCAGCTCCGTCTCTGCTCGCTGCACTTCAGCCACACAAAAACCAACATCTCCCGCCCTTCGTCCGACTTCTCGGGCTGGGATCTTCCGTTGAGACACCTCCTCCAGGCTGTGAAGCACCTCACGAACCGTGTGTCCGTTGCCAGTACCTAGAAAGAGTTAGCAACTAGATCTAGAGGAGCGGGTTGTAGACGAAAAATGCAACTTACCCAAGTTGTAGGTTCGGAATGGAGCCTTCGTGCGACCAGCTGCGGAAGCAGCCAAAGCCGCGATATGTCCTCGGGCCAAGTCGACTACATGGATAAAGTCACGCACAGCGGTTCCATCGGGAGTGTTCCAGTCAGTGCCGAAAATATCCAGCACCGGCCTAGCTCCTGTCATTACTGTAGCGATGACTGGGATGAGATTGCTAGGTTTCTGTCGTGGATCTTCACCCAGTATTCCGGATTCATGGCAGCCCACCTGGTTCCGTTAGCATTTTCTCGTTTGGAAATTCACTCGAATGTGGGCTTACTGGGTTGAAGTATCTCAGAGCAGTGATGGACCATGTCGGGTCCGCCACAGCAAGATCTGCAAGGATGGACTCGCACATGAATTTTGAACGTCCGTAAGGCGAAGTGAGACCCAAGACACCCGGTAGCACCTGACGCTCGCGTCCCTCACCGTCGACAAAAGTCTCTGGGTGGTGTACGCATAGCTCCTCGCGTAGAGGCACACCGCAATTGGCACCCTCACCGTAAACTGTAGCCGAGGACGAGAAGACAAAGTTCTTGATGCCAAATTCCTCGATCAAGCCCAGGAAATCAACAAGACCGCAAACGTTGTTGCTGTAATACCTCAGTGGCGTGCGGATACTTTCTTCGACAGATTTGTAGGCGGCAAAGTGGATAACACCCGTTATCCGGGATCGACGCTCGATCACCGGCTCCTGGCGATCATCCGTCTCCATGTCAATGCCGGAATCTGTCCGCTGCAGGTTCGTATACGGGAAGCGATGGGCCAGTGCTGATACTGGTTTGCTGCTGACGGAATACGAAGAGTAATTGGCCAGTACCGTCTTCATCTGCGGGCTTCGATAATCCAATTGCTGGAAGTGCAGTGCAGGCATTCGTCGTCCTTGTTCCTTGCAGAATTCCTCGGCAAGGAATTTGACTCTGGTCAGGACATTTTGGTAAGAGTTGCTGAGGTCGTCAATCACAAGGACGTTGTATCCTTCCTTGAGCAGCTCCAGTGTTGTGTGGGAGCCAATGTAACCCAATCCGCCAACGACCATGATGAAGGAAGAGCTGACGCCCTCAATGTCCAGAGGATCGGCTGCCACATCGTCGTCGAAGAGCACAGAGCTTTGTGTCGCTGGTGTGCTGACCATCTCTGGTGTCGCGGATGGCGACACCGAGAACTGTGAGGAGCATGCAGACATGGCGGGCAACGCGCTTTGCGTGTTGAATGAGTGAATGGGAGCGAAGAGGAGCGAGTGGATTGCCGTGTTACTGATCTGCTTCTTGGTATGCCAACCTTAAAATCTTTATATACGCTACCTCAGTGTTAACGGTACTCAGCTTACATTGAATTAGGCAGAACACGTCAAAGCCAGACTTTTTTGCGCCATCAATATTGTCTACTTTACTTGGCACGACCAGGCCGCTTGATCCCGATTCATGAGTGCCGGAGTCTCCCCAGGTCCAGCTCTTTCGAATATACTCTTGCATCGCTAAAGATCCCTGTCCAATTTGCATCGCCGGATGCGCAATACCCAGCCGTGCCCATGTGGGTTACACTACCACAGCTTCTAGAGTCTGAAATTGCCTTCATCTGGGCTCGAAAGAGTTCGATGGACGCAGTTCCAAGTGTTTCCATTCAGGCGGCTGATGCTGGATTCGCCATCGACTCCACCCCTGAAGCGCCCTGCAGGGCAGTGGGGATGCTCACCACCCAGCCACGCTGATGAATACTTTTTTGTTGCTACTTTTGAAATACAGGACCAGATTGGTTTGTTGAGGCTAGGACCGATCCTTTGCAATTGGCTGGTAGTAAGCCGTGCCTAAGCTAATGCCATGGATGGGCCTAGCTCGGTCATTGTTCCCATCTACGCCTACCCCCCCCCCTAGCAGGGGGGCAAGGAATCCTTTCAACATCATGTTTGAACCCTTCCCATTCTCCTGGTAGCCGCCCATCTAACCTGTTTAGGGAACTTCTGACACTCAAGCACAGTTTACCGCAATCGGAAGCCTGCATTATGGGCCCAGAGAAGATGCATTACACAATGCAGAGTATTTTACAGCCCTGGAAACGCTCACTCTCCTCAAAAAAAACATGTGCACCATCGCTTACGCCGTAACAAAGTCATGCACCAGATTGTTGAGCTCGGCATCGGATGACATCACTTCGTTCTAATTCGGGGCCGAGTGTGACTTGTCACTAGTATTGGGCGGGATATCTGACAATAGGACCTCCCACGCAACAATCATATGATTGCACAGCGCATTTAGAAACCATGTCTCAGGCCATGAGAGACGGCGCCGGGCTAAAGGAGAGCCGTTCTAGCAAGCTGGCTCTGCAGCATGCGTGTTGCCACGCCGAGCGTCGCTGAATTAGGCCTTGTTCGAGCACCCTCGTACTCTCTTCTAGTCAAAGAACCAATTTCGTTCATCAATCGAGGTCGGGTTACACAACGCAGCTTGCAGTTCGCCTGCTTCCCAGCAGTTGCATAAGCGCGAGGCTGATATGCTACTTCAGTCCATGATCCGGCCATTCCATCACAGTCTAGACGTCTCGATGGATCCTTTCCAAGCAGTCCGGAGTCACGCCTTTGTCCGAAGGCGCTTCCTGACGGCGGTTCTCAGAGGACAAAACCCGGAGACAAAAAAAAGTTCAGTACGATTGCCACAGCCAGAGCGATGCCCATTTATGCGATTCGGAGCTCCCCGTCACTACCATTGTAGGGAAATTCGCTGTTGGACTAGTTCTGCGTCTTGTTCGCAGGAAATGACTCACGGTTAGCTCCGATTACATACAGTCTGACGGCATTTTGCCCGTGTCCATCGATTGCCTTAGTGCCTGTTTGAGCTGAGCAGGGGACGGATGTTAGGATCTGGACAGCCTTGCAGGAGCAGCCAAGAGGCACACACATGGGAAGCCAGAGCCTTTGCAGCAAGGCTACATTTCCTTGTCGCCTCGAGCACACCACGTGTAAGTGAAACCTCGGTCCGCAGGATCAATTTAGGTGCGTCGGCCGGCGGCTAAGGTCTTGGTCTTCACATTTTGAGCTGTGGTGGAAATAAGAAACCCCTTGGCCAATCGCGATTACTTTGTCGTCGTACCCCACTAACGAGCTGATGCACATCAAGGAGTTGCCAGAGTATCTGCTCGCCATCTAGGCAGGTATTGCATCACACCAGACGGACCGCTCGGCCGCCGGGTGATTACTTCCAAAGACGACTCTAACTAGTCAGTCGGGAAGCTGACTCCAAACCAGTAAAGATTTTCACGCAGCACACTCATAAGCTACTATGACCCACGGGGGTCAAGCAGCCCCAGTGTCACACTAACATTGGATGTGCTTCAGTGGCCATGGGCGGCAGATTTTACAGTCAGCTAATCCCAGGCCACTTGCTGTTCTTAGCCAGATTGTTAACCCTTAGCTTACGCGCTAAATATGCGCCAACACTCTATTCCAACTTTGATCTCATCTCCGTGCGGAAATTTTACAGCCTCGTTCTATATCGGTTCGCATCTATGAATTTTTCCACACAAGGGTTCGCTACCGGAAGTTCAGTACAGTTCACACCCCATGCCCTTCCCCGGCAGAATACCGTAGCTTCCTCGCGTTTTCCCGGAAGCTTGAATGCCGGCGGCTCTGCGTAGCGTTGCTTGGCTGATGCCAGCATATGGGTGTCCAAACTACCGATTTGATGCCGAGCTGAGTACCAGGCTACCAATTTTTTTGTTTCTGAAGGATTTCAATAGCTTCTTGCACCAATCTTGGCTTAGGTCCTAGTCTCGAGCAGTTGACAACGCAAGCGAGCATCCGGCTTACGTATGACGTCTACACTGGACGAGACCATTGGGTGAGGGCGTGTAGGCGATGCGTTGTGCGTGGGAACGACAGCTTCCCGAAGGCTAGTCGTAGTGCCCGTTCACCTAAGCGGGCAAGCTAAGTACTCGGCACAACGGGGGAGCGCTCCCCTTGTCAATATTGGCTAGCTCTTTTGCAACATGAAGCCGAAGTTACATTTAGATGACGCCCTCTATAGACACACTCACCTTGAATGACGGGAGCCATTGCAAGCCGCTCGCTAAGGGCTGCCGATCCTCCTCTTCTTCACACCACTACCATTGCACCATGATGTATATGTGCTAATTTTGTATATGCTTAGTGCAAATCGCAGGTTTTGCCTCCCAGGTTCAGGCGTTGAGAAGAAGACGAACAGGGGCCCGATCTTTGCCCCGCACCCACCCCTGTCAGCCACAGCTGCTCGTATGGGGCATCCGGAACAGTGGATCGGCCGCCCTGTGGTATGTCGTGTTCAAGCAGGCTTTGAGTGGAGCGCCGTATGCCTGGTCCCATTGGCCTGCAAAAAAATCGGTAACGAGACTTGGTGTTTCGATTCCTGAATGGACACTTGGGTCTAGAAGGCGTGCTTCCTGCAGGAAAATACGAGTGAGGCCTTGTGAATGCGATGGCGCCTCGTCTCGTTACCAAGAGCCAGCACTGACCCTGGGCGCCTTGCACAATGGAAGCTCTCGACACACCAGTGTTGCAGCCCTTGCTCACTAGCCATCACCCCCTCACCTCGTTTCCAAAAGCGAGCATGGGTGTGAGGCATGTGCTGAACGATTGGACGAGGGTCTACTTCTCTATAACCAAGGTTTGGACACTGCCGTTCATCCCCTAAATATAGAGGATTATGTCCATATGAGGCCGCGTGGCGCTGTCTCAGATACAAATCCCATGTACCTGTCAAGACCAATATCCGCATATAGTCTTGGGTGCCGACCGCAGCTACCGCCAGGCTTCTGACCGGTGTAAGTAGACAAGTTGCTAGGCCGGATATTGTAGCCACATTCAACCGGTCGGCAGATATCCCTTGGCGTTTGGGAACCCTTACCTTCGCTACGGTTTGTTTACATGCATTGCCTCAAAATTGCAGCATGGCATGTATACTTACATGATCCGTAGCCGATTCCACCAGTGGGATGATCGGCACACAGCACATGCCACCCATGTCACAGGCGCTTGTTCGCTCCTGAGTATACTGTGTAATAACAAATCTGTAGAGGAATATCGGATGAGCATGGATTCCCCGGATCGCGGCCGCAAGCCTACAGCAGAGTCCAGGGGGGTAAATCGATCCTCTAGTCAAGCAGTGGAGACTGTGTTTGAATAGTGCGCATCGATCCGCAGCTGCTGTGAAACATCGCATAGGTATTTTTTTCTACCTCGGTTCTTCTTAGACACCGACACGTATTCGACGTACTACATACAGTACATAGGCGCCGGCCGGACGAGAGCGGCGGCGCGATTCTCGGCCTTGACTTCCGGACTGTTGTACTTTGTACGTACGTATGAACACCCAAGACCGCGGCGGTCCGGCATCGAGACCGTGCTAGACTCTCCGGTTCGGGGAGAAAGCAGCAGAGCATCGACGCCGTGGGACTTTGAAAATGCACAAAACACGCAACTTCGGAGAGACTAGACTTGGTATGTCGCATACACTAGTTGAGAGAAAGAGAGAGCGAGCTGAAAGAGAATACGCATACGGCCCGGGTGAAAGCGCCGAGAGAGAGAAAAGCACGCCATGCGGGAGATGGTGCAACGACATGTTGAAGGGTGGGTGGATGGGGAGTCGGTAGAGGCGGCTTGGTAGTGTAGTGCACAGAAGCAAAAAAGATAATAAGTGTATGTCGGTTGCAGCAAGACAGTGCTTTCTCGGGATGTGGAGAATAGTGATGATGATACGAAAGCATTGTCGCTACGCGACTCAGTGAGCAGTGATCCAATTTTTGTGTAACACTGATAATGTAAGTGTATAAAGAAGCAAAAGAGTTGTTTGGCACCGACCACCCTCCCCCCGGGAGAATTACATCCGAGTCAAGCGAGTGTGAGTGCGAGGCTTATGCTTACAAAGAAAAGGCGCGAGTCGAGAGGGAAAAAAGCAAACAAAAAGCTACGATGGAAGAAGAAAGTATTTTTTCCTAGGGCCGCCAAGGGGGGGAAGGGAGGTTACTAAGCGGAAGGTAACGAGGTGGAATATAGTCCGAAGATGATGATGATGATGATGACGATGGGGCAAATGGAGATGTGCTTTAGTGTATACAACGCTACTCCAGTGTTCAAAGTTTGGTACCGCACGTTGATAAAAATAGCAAGTAGATACACCACCCAACCGGAAAAGACTAGTTGGGTAGTTGCAGTAGTAGAAGACGGCAGAAGAATACGAACCACACAAAAACACACACACACACACATTCATCCATACACATACATGCATTGGTGAGATCGGCATCGAAACGGCGAAAATCATCGGAAAATACGAAGAAGAAGAAAATATGCGTGAAGGCATCATCCCAGTTCAACAAAGATTAACATTCATTACTTTACGTCTCTCTCTCTCTCTCTCTCTGTTTCTTAGCTCCCAAGGTCCGCTTTTTTTTTAGCTCGAATTACTATTATTGTTCCGGCCGCCACCAACCGCCTCATTGACATCGGTAACGTTGACAGAGCCATCGCAATACTCGACCCAGCCATCAAGTTCCATCTTCTTGAGCACGGTGCTAAACTTGTCGCTACCCGCCCCCTTGCCGCTCTTCGCACAGTAATCGCTCACCACGTTTGTGCGTAATCCCTGCGTGGCACCCGCGCCATCCGGATACTCGATGTGAAACACAGGTTTCCCTGCGTCGATGAAGGGGGCGAATTTAGCGCATTCGCTGTACTTGACGCATTCTTCGTTGACCGAGAAGTGGACAATGGGCAGGACGGTGGGGATGATGTCGCCGGCGTTTTTGAGGCCGAGGGCGAGGTTGAGCGGGGCGGTGATGTTGGAGAGGTATTGCATAAAGGATATCGAGTCTGCGGACGTGAGGCCGAGGCCATTGTCGTTTTGCTTTTTGCGCTCTCGTGTTAGCCCCACAAACCACTCTTTTTCTTGACTACTACTGCAAAGAGGAAAAAAAATAGTCGTGTTTTAAGGTTGTGTAGGGTTAGAAGGGGGGAGGGGGGGGGGGAAAGTAACAACTCACATAACCATCCACATTATCTGGGTCTACACCGTCACATCCTTTGTCTTTGGCCAACTGCACCCGCGTCTTCATGATGTTGCGCACATTCTCGCTTTTGAGATCGATCCATTTTTCGCCGGGCCACCCATCTAGCGGCTTACCCAGATCCGCATCTTTGAAATCCTTGGCGTCCGAACGCCAGTTCTCGTAGCTCCCCGCGCTGAAGTAGCATAGCACGCGGATGCCCTGGGAGCGCAGCGCGTCGATAGTAGATTTAGGCGTGTCGAAGAGGTCAATGTCGTAGATGCTTACGTTGGGGGTTAGGGCGGTGTTGGAGGAGATGTCGGGTGGGTGCGAGAGGATGATTTGCCAGGTTGAAGCGACGGAGGGGGTCCAGGTGATGGTGTTGTTGGGGGAGGGGAGAGGCGTGCCGCCATTGTTGTTGTTGTCATTGTCGTTGTCGTCGTTGCCGTTGTTGAGGCCAAGGCCTAGTCCTAAGCCGAGGGCGAGGGCGAGGACAATGACGATGACGAGGGGGAGGACGATGCAGAGCATCTTGCGGCGGCGCGACCGCGTTGTCGCTGTAGGTTTGACATCCATGATTCTTCTTCTTCTTTGTTTCTTTTTCTTTTCCCTCTCCTCGTTCCCTGGATTGTTTGCTTTGTTTCTTCTACTACTCGGATGGGGGACCACAGAGTTGTAGTACTCGTTGGTGACGCTTTAACCGAGAACTTTTAGGCGCCCCGGGGGCTCAGCGTATAGCAAAAAAGAGAGTTTACAAGGGGGGTGGGCGTATAGAAAATGAAAAAAAAATGGGTTGTCACGATGGAGGGGGACACAGCCAGCTTAGTTGTTTTTATTGAAGTTGGCGTGTAAGCACCAATAGTAGACTACCAACACGCTATACGAAACGGCCTCCCTTCAGCTCTTTGAGATGCAACCCCAGGCCAATATTCTACATGGTTCGCAGAGTAAGAGAAATAAAGGGAGGCGCGGCGTTAGCGGCGCAGTCGCAACGTGACACCTTTTTCTTCTTCGGCACTTGCGGCTGAGGCATGCAAGGTGCATATGTAGGTTAATATAAAGGATGTTAAATAAAACACGGCCCTAGCTGGAGACGGAATAACGCCTCGTCTGCGGCAATAGTAGCAGTAGCGCGTGTGGCTGATGCGAAGCCGGGGAAGTGGTGCCGGTTGGTGGAGCGGGGCAGAGAGTAACTAAGTGACAGGAGCACGCCATAGTGGTCGCCAAAGGATACATTGCCACATGCGGATCTTGGGGGATGGTAAGGCACGCCGTCAGGAGATGCGGTCAACGGAGCTGACAGCCAGTTGGGTGAACCGTGTCTGAGCATGCATTAGCAGTTTCGAGGTGGCGCCTGTCGTTCAGACGGACAGGGGCGCTATACAACAACGTCCCGAGGACACGGCGTTTTCGATACTTGGACCCCCGTCTTTTGTGTGTGGTGGCTGGAACAGCGAAGCGACTTGGCGGCCAGCCTGAAATGCTGCTGACCGCTTAAACTCCGGGCCACCCATTTGCAAGGCTACGCTAACGCCACTCCAGTAAAAAGTAGACATGTAGCCTCGCATCACATCATCCTAAGGCGGCATACTGTGTACACGTTTTGGTTTTTCTTCACCACGGACCCACTCATAGCACTCGCGAATATCGTCTTTAAGCATTCCTATTAGACATTTGTAGCCATCATGTAATCACTAACAATGCAAACAAATATTGAAAGACCGCCACTCCGCCTATAGAGGCAATGCCGACGAGAGCGTGTATGTCCTGCTCGCACCACTCATCGACACCCACAGAGTCAGGGGATCGCTGCCTAGCTGCTCCTTGGTCGCGCCAGTCGAGTCTGCTACCGACCCTGGCACCGTGATTGGAACAGTTGCACCACACTTGTTTCCACCTGCCGTGAACACGCTCACAGACTCGATGCTTGCGCCATTAGTCGATGTCTTCCACGTCAGGCTAGGCCTGCAGAGATCGCGCGTCTGCCTGTTGAGGAACTCCTGGGCAATGTCGTCATGCTTAAGCGTCTTCATGGGCCAGGTCGTCCTAGAGACGTGTGTCAGCATTGCTTAATCCAATACGGCCATGGTTTACGTACAGGCGCGTCATCTCACTGGTCACAACCTCGAGCCACGACATGAGTAGCGAGTATTGGCCCGTCTTGCCATTAATAGTAGTCGTTGGCACATCAGCAACCCGCATGTTAGCCTGGTGGAACATGTACCTGCGTAATGTCTCAGTAAACTTTCTTCAAGCGGATAGGGGCGGAGACTTACGGATCCCAGTGTAGCCCAAAAAGATTGCGCATCGCCGTATCCCGGGCATTGGCCAATAGGTCGTCAAATGTACCGGCGCCAGCAGATGTGTCAATCCATTCCTGGGTAGTGCAGGCTGGCAGATCGCAGTTGTAGTAGATCAGAGTGGCCCAACGAGGCATGATATTCAGACCAGCATACCCATTAAGCGACGTCGTCGTGGCCAGTGGCCAGAACGAGCTCTGCGTGTTGCGGAGACGTGGTCGGGTATTGTCGCCAACCACATTGGTGATGCCATTATCCATCCATGCCTTGATGGCGTCTGCGTTGAACAGACCAGTAATGGCAGGGGGGATGAGACCCTTGGTACTCCATCGCTTAGCAGCATCGAGTCCTACTTGCTTGAGCCACGCTCTGTTGAAGGAAATTTCTTTTGATGTATCCGCATAGGTGGCATTAGTCAAGTCCATGTGTGAGCTAGCGTCTTGTCAGCAGCGGCCAGGGTCTTAGTAGCAATTGGATACGTACAAGGTGTGGGAGACATGAGCAAAAGCGTCGCGGTTTGATGTCACTGCAAACCAGTTCTCAAGCGGGTCAATCTGGGCACACTGGAGACTCCACGTGTACGAAGTGGGTGTCGTAGGCCAGATGTTTACGCCGGTACCAGGGGGCTTGGAGTATTCCGGGCTGCCGTCAGGTTGATCAGAGTATTCAATAGCTTGGGGAGGGCTGCAGCGTGTCTGGCCCAGATCTGTGTATGCAGATGCTTCAATGTCACCGTTACCGTTGTGGCCAATCTCAATGAAGAATTCGGATCCCGCGGGTAGCCTTGCGTTGAGAGCAGCTTGCCATGTCACGTGGGTCGTGAGATCCTGTGGCGTGGCGCGGTAGTTTTGGCCTGCTGGGCGGTACAAGCCCGTCTCGAGGAACATGTCGTCAACTTGCGCGCTGAGATAGATTCTCCTGAAACCAAGGAAGAGGCCTCTGGTCATCCAAGTGATCCACGCGTGCTGCAGAATGTTGCTGGATGGCGCCCAGTCTAGCGCAAATGGAAGAAACCATGCCATCTGTTGGCGTGCACCAATCTGGTTGATGACTGCAGCAGTACCAGCATTGGAAAAGCTAGCAAACTCCCATGCAATTGACGAGTTTGTGATTGTGGCCGGAGTATGGTAGATGCTGGCAATGCTGATCGGCACACCCCTGTCACCATGGTTAGTCCTGCTTGCACCTCATGTTTCTGACTGCCAACGTTTGCCACCGGCACCGATTGTGGAAGTCGAGCAGAGATCTCGGCCCATTGTGGAAATTGGAGTCAAGGAATCTTCTGCACTTACGTCTTGAGATTGGCCGAAGGGAAGCCACTTGTGTTGGTGAAGGTGACTGGTTGATCCTCCAAGCTGCCACCAGTGCTAACAACACCAAATTCAGTGGTAGGAAAGACGTCCAAGCGGACCATTCTCACGCCAAAGTTGGTCTGGTAAGCGTACAACTGGTTCCATTGATCGGTTGTAAGTGCGCTTCGGTACGAGTTATCGTAGTTGTAGCTAACTTCGCCCACGACAACGATACCACCGTAGTTGCCATTTGTTGCAGAAGCATTGAGAAGGGGAAGATTGGTAATACCAGCCTGAGGAACAACTAGGGTCTCAAAGGGTATGCCATAGCCCTGAAGACCAAGTGAGGCGCTGTTCAGCGCGGAAGTAGCATCGCGAGCGATGACCAAAACGGTGCTTGAGACCGTTGCACTTCCCACAAACGCCGACACTGGTTGCAGAACGAGTGAGAGGGAAGAGACTAAGCATGCTCGCAATAACGAGCGAGAATAGGACGACATGATTAAAAGAGAAGTGAAACAATGAATACTTGAAGTGGCTGTCTCTGAGGAATCTAGGCATATTAATAAAGAAGTCTCGGCAAAATTTATCCCATAGATCACCTCAAGTATAACGGTCCAGATGCGGTAAATGATCAAGGGACTATTGATTTTCCATTTTTGTTTCCACCACATTGAAAGTTACGACTTGTAGTCGGATCTAGTCTTAGGCGTACCACGGCATTGAGTTCAGCTTGACGCCTCCAAAAATCGTGGAGGTCGTAAAACCGGGGAGTAGCTTGCTGACATGGAATGGGGCGTACTATTAACCTTGGCCAGCACACTATTGCCAAATCCTCAGGTGATGCCCGTTGAGGAGAAAAGGCTGATGCCACGTGAAAAAAATATCGTATCGTGCCGCCGCGGTGGATCGTGATGGACAAGCACATAGTAGGATCACGCTTTAACTCTCGGCTTTGGATTCAACCAGGTCGCTGGGTACGTACCGGGGCAGTTTAGCAGAGCGAGATTGAGGAGATTGCTACTATGTGCTCAGGCTGTAGTCACAGTAGAGGACCGGGGTGCGGGCACATCCTGTACGTAAGCGGGTGGAGGGAGCGGTATGTTGAGGAGATCCCTGGCCAGTGTCTTCGTTAGTGGTGTGCCTGTTGTCCCAGCAGGCGCTTGGCTGCAGTCAGCATGTGGTGGATCGGGCCAGGGTCAGGGCCAGGGCAAGAGCCTGCTGCATTTGCCTTGCATGAGCGCCGGAGACAAGGCCGGAGCGAGTGCCATATTAGATGAAGTCTGATATTAACGTCGTAGTGTGGAGGAGGTTAGGCTAAAAGGCGTGCCGGGCGGGACGCTGCAACAAGTGGAGAGCCAAATTTAGCGCGCACAGGCCAGGATGAGGGAAGAAACCGCACCCTGACATTGTCAGCCTCGCCACGGCTACTCCTGTCCACCACTCTCACCTCGTCGCCACCAAAGATCCACCGTCCCCCGAACCCAGGATCCCGCTTTGGTCGGGTTGCAGTCCCCGTTCGTGTCCGGGATAGATGAATCTGGCCACTATAATCCCGCTAGTGCACTATGTCCATGCTTTTGCCTATGCCCGGCCTAAGGGCTTCGTGCTCATCACGCCGGCTCACTGTCATCTGTAGTGCCCGCCAAGCGCCGTATTGCGATATTCTCGAAGGATGAGGGCGCCTTCTCTAACTGCTGCCGATCCTGGAGTGGACATTGCTTCGGCTAGCCACTGGCCATGGTTGCTAATGCACTGCCAGATCGACAGCTAACTAACACCTGACTGTACTCTAGCATACGAAGCACACCATGCACCTCTTGATCAGCTCTCAGCTGGCCTTCACCAGTCGACTGCCAGTCTTTGCTAGCCCTTCTTGTTGTGTGGTCGCCGTCGACTCGCCCTCGCTGTGACACCACTTCTCCATGCAGCGGGCTGTCGCCTCTTGTTTTTTTACTTGATAACCCACTTATGCCCAATGCCTATTGTCACCCGTCCAGCATAGAAAACCGTAAAGTCTGTTCGGATTACAACTGTCAGCATAGGCGCAAGCCTTGTAGTCGGACAAGGTCCACGCCGTCGCAACCATGGCAAAGCCCGACGTTCTAGGTATCGAGGCCTTCAAGGATGGCACGCGAATCCGGGACTGGTGGGATTGGACTCTCATTGCCATCATTGCTGCTAGCGGATTTGTCGGCCTTGTCGCTCTCGTTTGGTCTACTTATCGTTCTCTCCGAAAACTGTTCAAGGTAGGAAAAGTTGCTGCCCCGACATGCGCCCAGAACTGACAAACCCTGCAGGAGGATGAAGACGAAACTGCTCTGCCACGGTCTGTACAAGAGCGCATTCATCTCCTGTCAAACAGCTCAAGCGTCATTCGCGTTACGCACGCGCTCCCCGCCAAACCATCATCTTTTGGCGTCTACCTTGGCGCATTGCAAACCCCAGTCACTCCAGAGGAGGCGCAGGTCCTGTCGCAATGGGAAGCGCTCGTCTTAGATTACCAGCAGACTGGTGTCCTAGAGGCTGTCAGTAATGATGATGTTCCCATGGGACCTTACATTATCGCGCGACTCGATCTATCCCATGTTATCACTTCGGCCGCAAAGGGCACCGAGTTGGACCTGTCACAAGCGATATATCTGGTATCTTGCACAATTGAACAGAACTTGCGACGACCAGACCAGAAGCGATACTTCACTGGTGTTCTCATTGCTGAATGGCGCGACCGCGTTCCCATCGCTTTGCTGCATGGCCTCACAAAGCTTCTTTCAGCCCATGGATTGGATAGTTATCTGGAGATCGGCGCTCCCGACTTCTTGGACGGTGTAAAGAAGCTCGACCTCTCGCTCTTTGCTGGCGCAGTGGTTCGCAATGGTACGATCAAGTCGAATGGAGAGCGTCGCGATTTCTTCGACATGGACAAGATGAAGACGACAACCAGGTCATTTGTTTCCCAAGCTTGCCAACGTTCGTTTGTCACAATGATGTGGGACACAGTCGATGATAATGCCGAGCTATCGCACGCTGTTCTTAGAAGGGCGCACATGTGGTGCAGTTATCATGGCGCTGTGCCGTACTTCCCACGGCAGTGCGCTCTGACCAACATTCACGATGTCAGCTCTTGTGAGGAGCCTTTGGCCGCTTTCCAGTGGCTGAAGACCCGAAAGGTTATGGACGTCCATGACAAGTACCGAACTGCCCGTACGATTTCGCCTGGATTTTCTAGCCTCTTTGACGACTACGTCCCGCTACAAGAGATTTTCCCTCTCTTGGCCGACACGCTCGCCGGCCTTGATGGAGACATGCATGACGATGACGACTCATCTAGCACACTTACACTCACTGTGGAGTATCCCGAAGTTGATGAGAATGGAGTGTTGGTCCCCCACGAACCCTCATCACCCACGAGTTTGGGGCTCGACTGGACCATGGCGGTGGAAAAGCACACCGACAACCCACTATCATGTTCTTTCGATGGATCACTGTATTCATCCTTGGGATGCTTTCCAATCGGTATTGATGCTTCTAAAGCCGATTTCGATCGCGTCCTCAAGTCGCAGCGGCATCTGCGAGATCTCAAGCTGCTTACCCGTCTCCCCATAGAACACTTCAGTGCTACTTCTGCAACCCTCAGCCGCTACGCTTCTAGCAGCAGCCACTTTCTGAATCTTGTGCCTACTATGAGAGAAGCTATTCTAGCTCTCGTAGAGGCGTTGGACCATGCTGTTGAGGATGGTGCCGATCCTTACCGATTCCAAGCATATTCTGCACTTGATTCAGGATTTCATACTCCCAATGGCGCCTCATTTTGGGGAGTGTGGGAACTGGACCCTCGGACTAAAGCCACCATCATATATGTGTCCAAGTCCGTACAGGATGTCAAAGGGGTTCTGCTTCACACATATCTGAGCATGATGGGCTTTTCTAGGTACCAGTGTTTCCTTGCTGAATACGGTCTTAGCGAATTCGCTGCCGGATCTTTCTCACCAGAACGACTACCGGATCGGCTGGTTCAAGATCTGGATCTCCTTTCTTCCTCGGAGCTTCTAAATTACCTGCAGCATATCCGCTACTCAGAATGGGAAGAGGAATGCTCGCTGCTTCCTGCGATTCGCGAACGCTGCAAGGAGTTGCTGATTGATGTACCTACATATCATCAGTTTAAGCAACTAAGCAATGTAGACTACATTGGCGAGAAAGTCACCGATGAGGAGCTAGTGAACGCGAAACTCAAATGGTATCGACTCTCGCGTGTGCCGACACTCGATGAGGCGCAAGCTTTGCAACTCTTCAGACACATCAACGAGGTGTTTCTCAACATACTATGGTGGAGGGATCACCAGAAGCTTGATACCATCACTTCAGCCATCACGGACATCACTAGTCGGGGAACACTCGACTCGGCCGCCGACTTTGTCCTTTTCTGTATCTTTTGTGCAGCTAGGAAAGCCGGATTCGAAGAAGTCTACATTGAGGTCTCAGACAGGAACCCACTCTTCAACCAGTATTCCGATCAGAGTGCGGCATTCGCAGAGCTCTTTGCGCTGGGATCTCGATGTGAAGCTTATTTCGATATCAAGCCTAGCGACATGGGTATCTTGCTATCGGAGAAGCACAGGGCCTACTACAACCAAGAAGAACACCAGCCTCCGATGTGGATCTTCAATGCGCCTTCATTTGCTTCCGCCTATGCTGCAGCCCAGACAGATATCGATCCTGAGCAGAAGGCCTCCGTCATGCCTGCCTATCGTCGCTTTACATTCTTGAGTGTCTTCGCCATTCCTGCCCTTGTCGACATTGTGCTTCTTTCAACTACTGGACACGGCCTCTACCTGAGTGTGAGAATGACTGACGACGAGAGGTACTATGCTACGCTGGCATTGATGTGTTCATTGCTGCTCTCTGGTGCCATCGGAACTTGGATTTCTATCGGTGGCACATACTATCTCATTTCCATGGCCTTCTCAGCAGCCAACATGTTTGTCCTCACACGCTTAGTTGGTGGTCTGGCTTTCACTCTTGCTGGCTGTCTTCTTGGATTTATCGTCATCTCAGCTGTATCAGGGCCTGGTCATGGCGCTGTCTTCTTCTTCTACCTCTTTGGCCTGACTACATACCTGACTGTCCTGGCTGTGCTTTCCACTTATCAGATTCCTGGATCCAGTTTCCTCAATGGCCGCAAGATCATTATCATGGTCATTCCAACCTTGATAATCTCCCCTATTCTGACCATCTTCATTGGGATGAAAGGCAATGACGTTTACCTCTATCTGGGCGTTTTGTATATCTTCGTAACCCTTTTGATTCTTGGCACCAGACGCGTGGCAACTCAATGGGTAACTTGGTATCATAACATTAAGACACTCAACGATTCAGATATCAAGAACTGGTATATGAAATTGCACTCTGAGAGGGAACAAGAAGCGACCGCCCTCAAGAACAAAGGCCAAAGCAAGGGAGCAGCTGCATCAACTGTCGCGGGCGGATCCCTCGTTGCCTCTTCGGAGGGGTCTTTTAGCGAGCCAGACATCTTCCAGGGCATGAGCGAACCAGCCATTCTCGCCTTGTGCCGCAACGCTCTCCATGAAGCCGTACTAAAAGAACATGGACGTCATTTCTGGGAGAAGTCTACAAAAGATGCATTCGTCAAACAAATGGCTGGCTGCTGGGATTCGACATTGTTTTTATTGGATTGGTACGCTCGCATAACAGACACCAAGCGACCTATTCCATACAGTTCGACTTGGAACCTCGAAACCCAAGTCGCGCTGGAGAGTATGCAACAATCTCAGAAGGGAATTCGCCTCCACAACTCTTTCATTCACTGGCGAACAGCAGGTGATGAAATCTACTGCGGTATTCTTTACTTCCTAGTCGCACTCATGGATCGATGGCTGGACATATTGAACGGGGGCCAGACAGTGGATATGCCAGGAGTAGACGGACCCATTCAACTGTCAGCCGGCCTTGGACTTGCATACGACTTTGCAGGTGAGATGGACACAGCGTTCCGCCTATCAGTTGGTTTCGGACTTGCGTACTACCTGATCGGAGCTGTCCTACTCGACTACAAGGCTCAGCACCTACACACCCTGTCGGAGCAGATGGCACCCATCTCGATCGAAAACACGCAACAGATCAAACAAGCCAAAGCCAACGACCTGAAATTTAGGCGTCACCTCTACTTCAATACCTTGTGTCGCTTCATCGGCGTCCACGTATGGGCGCTTGCTTTCTGCACCGCCCTCATCTGGATCTTCAATAGCTCGTCTGTTGGACTGACCCTGTTCTTGTCCTACGTTGGCGCTTATACTGGATTGTTGCTGTACCAGTACAACAAGATATTCTCTGGCCCACACGCGCTCATGCCATTGCTAGCAGCTGTCGTGGTTGGTTTGATAGTAGGCAACGTACTCTTGGCAGTCTTCCCTGGTTTCCTCTACGACAGGATTATCGCTCTTGCCGCGTCAACTTGGACAGCAGCCCTTCTTTCATTTCGAACTGCTAAACTAGGCATGCCAGAAGCTCTAGACTTCAGTAAATGGGTCTCAGAGTCATTCTCATCAGCCAAGCGTTCCAAAAATGCAGCAACTACTGTGGATGGGCAGCCTAGTGATGGAACACAGTCACAGCTCAATGACAAGTTCCACGCATACAACAGCGGCAACAGCGATTCCGAATACAGTCAAAGCGAGCTCCGCGCATACTGCAACATGATTCGAGCTGCTCCAAAAGAGAACAGATATCGTGTCAATCCAGTCGGCCAACCCGGTGACCAAATCGTTGCGTTGCTGCTATCATGCACTCACGATAGTCTGTCGAGGCTTGCTCTACAAGCGTTCCCGGCCATGCCATCAACAATTCAACGAATCGTGTCGGCTTGGAGAAATGGGCAAATTGATGTCTTCATTGTCCCTCTCCAGACGGTTGTCAACTTCAACAACGATCTTCGTGCCATTTCGCACTTTGCCGACGGTCATTTGACATTGTATGTGACATCGGACGCGAAGGGCCCAGGCTTTGGCCAGACGAACGTGAGCAGCAACTGCACTGCCATCGCCGAAACTCTACTTCATGCATGCATGGAAACATTCCTCGACACTCCGCACTCACAAGCTGAGATTGCGGAATCTATTCTTGCATGCAGGGAGAACGACGGCGAGCAGGATGCTATCTCAGAGTGCAACAGACGCTCGATGCCGGCATTGGTTGCGGGACAAGACGCTTTGACGTATGGAAAGGCCTGTCGCAAAGAGCTTTTGCGAAATCTGTGCCTTGGATTCGACTGTGAAACTCAGTGGGATAACCTGCCATTGGATATACGACGACTGTTTTTCCGACGTTGTCTCGGTATCCGAGCACCTTACACGAACAAGGAACTATCATGGATCCACGAAAACATCCGCACTGAAGAGTCTTGTACGATTCTCTCAGTCATCGCACGCTATGATCTAGGAGCATACTTGGCGGTTGTCAAGTACAGCTACTTTAGGAATCGAGGCGATCAATCACTCTCCAACAAAGAATATCGCCAAGTCACTGCGGATATCCAAACGGCGTACCATCCGGTCCTCAATCGTTCTGCCGTTTCGATGTTTAGCTTGTTCACTGAATATATCCGCCTTCCGGTTGCCTATGTGTATCATTCTGCCGGAACCTGGGTCAAGTTCTTTGTTCTGGCGTGCATGGCCGATCCCGAGTATCAGCGTGAACTGAACGGGGCACTGCTGCACAAACCGTGGGTTGTTGCCAAGCCGACTACATTTCTTCTTACAGGACTGTGGATCTATAGTCGACGCGCAATGTCCATAGCTCTACCGTTCTTCCTCTACCATCGTCGCAAGGACATTGCAGGCCTGGCGGGAACCGTCAAGGGAAGTTTGATCATCCAGAGAAAGAATCGCTTGGTGATCCAAAGTGCCGGAGATACTGAGACGGCTTTCGTTCACCCTGACAAAGACGGCGGCTTCAAGTTGATCTTCTATCCAGGCGCCCTAAAAACCGAGCCGACCTGGGGTCAGGTTCGTGTTTCTCACTACGATAAAGAAATGCGCATCAAGCTACGACAAGAGTGGAAGAACGGCTCCGTCACCAATGAGTTTACTTACGAATATGACACGAACCAAACACAAAGCAAGGTTAGGATTTCGAAAGTACGGTCAAGCAAGATCCCCCTCAGCCGGATTTGCGGCAAGGGCGAAAACGACGGATCAAAGGTCTTGTACAACCACAAGGGCCACATTGAATCTGGAAGTTACATCAGTCACAACAACCTGGTACGCTTCAAATACCATTACCGAAAGAACGCAAAGTACGACGATGAACTTCTTCGCGCCGAGTTTGTGCTTCCACATATGTCGGCCAATGTCAGCTGGTGCGCGCCTCCTGTTCGCCATGCCGAGAAGACAGAGCGCTGGATACCCACTCCGCGTGTCCATGAAGCGACCTTCGTCCAAGGTGCCGACGTTTACGAATGCACATGGTTTTATGATCACAAGTTCCATCCAACAATCACCACTAAGCTCAACGGTATCATGGTTGATACACCAGACATGATCCGTCACGATTGGCTTGGCGTTCTCAAGAAGCCCACTCGTTGCACTTTCGCTGATGAAAACCCTCTACTGGCATTCAAGACTCCGACCTCCAACTTCGTGGGCAGGCTGTTCCGAAGGAACATCAAGCAGCAAGAGATCTCTACCTCCCGAGCCCGATCTCACCTCTGGAAGGCTTGGAAGAAGCGTAATGACCTTGACGGAGTCGTCATTCGCTGGGTCGATGAGGAATTGATCCGAAAGGAGGCTCTGCTAAGACCTTACTGGAGACGCCGTGATCGTGGAAGTCTCGTCAAAGCAGAAGACTACCTTGCACTACACGCCGATGCCATCATGGCCAGCTCAGATCTCACCAGCGATATCAGCGCGTGGACCCCTCTAGCCATCCGCATGAGCGATCTGTTCAGTTTCGGTCAAGGTGGAGATGCTGTCGTCTTCACCAGAACCAAGGCGCTACAACGCGATACCGATAACTCGCTACACGTCATTGCCGTCGATACTGGAACCTGGCCAAACGAAGGTGGTGGTGTCTCAGCATGTCGCCGAGATCTCATCAACAACCTTCGCACTATCAAATGGCACATGGTCGTCGAATCAGCTAATGACTTTGGACTGCCAAAGCACCAGACTGAAGAGAACGTCGAATCCCTGAAGATTATTCCCCTATGGGGCTTGGACTTTATGCACCCCAACCACGGCATGTTCACCAATAAGCTAGACAGCGAGGTTGATCATCTTGTCAAGGCAGCAACTTTGACTGACATTGAGACAAACTTCATTCCTACACTGACCGCTCTTGTCCGCGGAGCGCGAGCCACTACCATGACTTCGGCAGATGTCAAGCAGGCAACTCGTGCTTTGGTTAACCTCAACACATACTTCCAAGACTCGCGCCACTGGAAAGAAGTCTGGACTAGCGACATCGTCAAAGACTCGTGGAGGAAGCTATGGCTGACAGATGACATGCCCAATGCCCAACCAGCAAAGGAATGGTTCCGTACCGAGCTGCCAACTCTTGGTCACTTTGACACTGCGTTGGAACTGTGGTATAGGTGTAAGTAGAACCTGCCAGCCTATATCGAGCGAAACTGACCTGTACAGATCTCTTCATTTTCTCCATTCCGATCCCCGACAAGATCCCGCATGTCTTCCAGGCCTCTCACCACAGTGTCTCTGCATCTTACGGTATCGTTTGCAAGCTCAAGCGCAACTGTACACTTCAGATCTGGGATCACGCCATCTCCTGGCGTGAGACTAACCTCTACCTGTCGTCGGCAATGTGCACTCTACCACCATTTATCCGAAACTCGCTGCTGGGCCTGATGAAGCTGACCTCATGTCTGATTCTTCATCATGCCGATCAGATCCTTCCATGTGCAGGTATGTATGCGATTCTTGAATCTACCACACTCAACTAACTCGCTACTCTAGACTTCTTCAACCCAGGATGGGAAATTGAAATTGGAAGCGCAAAAGGACAGCTCACGCACCGCAACGTCTTCAAGCGCAAGGTCGATCCTATCGTCAACGGCATCACTGATATGACCAAGTTTGCTCCAGTCACGGAGATCAAGGCAAAGACACCAACCGTGACGATGTTGTCCCACGTCTGGTTCGCCAAGGACATCAAGACAGCTCTTCTGGCCGCCGACATTATTACAAACGAGTGGGGTTTTAAGGACTACAAGCTCGAGATTTACGGTGCTCTCAACAAATCTCCCGTCTATTCTTCCGAGTGTCAGGAGATTCTCGCCTGTAAGGGTCTAGGCCAGAATGTCACTATGCGCGGTACAGCGGATCCGGCAATGGTTCTTGCAAACACTTGGCTGTTCCTCAACTCATCGGTCTCCGAAGGTCTTCCACTCGCACTCGGAGAAGCGGCCTTGACTGGCGCCCCTGTCGTCTGCACTGATGTGGGTGCATCTCTCCGCGTGCTCACTGATCCCGACGATGGCAAACGCTACAGCGAAGTCGTCGCCCCCAACGACGCCTACGGCCTTGCCCGCGCCCAAATCAACCTCCTCGCCATGCTCGATGAATGGGCCCAATATGCCGACGACGGCCCCGGCGTCGCCGCCCCTATCCTCCCCCACAAGCCCACCCCGCGCGATGTTGAAATCATAACGCGCCGCATGTACGAGAAGACCGAGCACCGCCGCAAACTCGGCATGATGGCCCGCAACATTGTCCAAAAATCCTTTGGCGGCGAGCGCTACCTCCGCGAGCACGAACAAATGCTCTGGATTGGCAAGTCCTTTTACGAAATGCTCGATTTCGAAAAGCAATCTCCGCCGCCCCGCAACCCAGCACGTATGTTGTCGCTCCGCCACAAGGTGCCGCAGCGCGATACTTTGGATACAACGGCGAGCAGCAGCATCTTCGACCCCCAAATGGAAAAGATGATGCATCCCCGTCGTCCCTTTGCTCCCCATCGCGACTCAGCTGCTACATCCTTCTCGTCCGTCTACATCGACGACGACGGCGGTCCTTCTTCCTCAGCGTACTCTCCCGACCTCCCCTGGGAGTCCGAGCCTTGGGACACGGCACCCGGGTCCGCGGGCGCAAGTACCAAATACGCCACGTCGGAAAGCGACGAGTGGGCGCTACCCGTCATCCCGAGGCCGACGAGGACATACTCGGGAACGCACATTGCGCCGATGCGGTCGCCCTCGTCTGTGTCGCCTGGCAAGGGCAAACGCCCAATGCAATTCCAGTACGCGGGACAAATGGGCACCGGCGAGGGTGGAATGCTAGATCCACGACGCGATGTCCTCGCGCGAACAAGTTGGGCGCCAAATAGTGGCCGCAGTAGTTTGAGGAAGAGTCATTTGAATGAGATGGAACTTGCGTAGTTTGGCATTACAACGGTAGTTGTTTTTCGCTTCTTTCTTTCTTTCTTTTTTTTCAACGGATAACCTCCCCCCCTTTCGAGATGTAGAAGGGAAGATATCCACGGATGCGTGATTAGCTATTGTATGATCTTCATGTTTTCCTGTTTTTTAATGTTTTTTTTTTTTAGAAAAGCGTTGCATTACTGCTTTAGCGGATTGGCTTTTCTTGACTGCGTTTGAGCGTAGCGAACTTGGCTTTGATGAGAGAGTGTGTGTGTGAGAGAGAGAGAGAGAGAGAGAGAGATTCCCCACCCCCACACGGATAGATTGAGTGCGATGTGGGTATATAGTAGAATGTGAAGATTTCTTCTAGAGCGAGTTTTGTACCTTGTACTTTGTGGAGACTTTGTATGTGATGATGGATGGAAATTGAAGGGAGGAGAGTGAAGATGCGTTGTTGGTGAGATTGAGGTTGAAACGTGCGAAGATGTAGGATATGAAGATTTATTCTACAGAGCGAGAGAGGGTACAAACTGCTTGATGTGTATGGGGAGAGGGGGGGACGTTGAAGTGATTTGCAGGAAAAAGTCACGAGAGTAGAGATGGTTCGGGAGTTATGGAGATGAGAGTGCGCAGATGCGACTGCATGTGCTGAGTGAGACGGTGATTGAAATGGGGTTCATTGATCAAGATGGGATGGGCAGGCGCGAGATGATGAGATAGATGTAAGGAGGGGGCTGTGGAATGATGGGCCTGGTAATATGGTGGACATCGATTATTATTTTGATTGGGAGCGGTGAAAAGATGGGAATGAGGAATTGGTGGTGGTGGCCAAGAGAATATGCGCATCTCTCTCGGGATATGAAAAGCGGTTTGTTCCGTTGTGACATTGAGAGGTTTCATTCACAGCGCAGTGTGAATAGCAAAATGGGGCACAAACCCGGCACATCTTGAATACCCCTTTTTCGAATATCGACATCGGATATCTCCCTTTTTCTATTACACTCGCTCAATGCGAATATCAATAGCACATGGGGGTAATCATGTGAAACCGACGTGGTGTTGCGCTCGGACTGGGCCGGGTACCAAGTATTGTCGATTTCATTCTCTGACACATTAATGTTACGTTACGCTTGCATGTTGGCGACAGAAGCGTGATGAAGTGGCAGTTACATCGGTTACTGCACCCGGATGCCGCTACAAAACGGTTTCCATGGCTAGTGTTGCGGAGCGACGAGTCGTGGAAAGATGGCTGAACAATACCGTCGTTCGTGATGGTTGGGCCTTTTCCACGATTGCGGGATACTATAAGCTAGAGCTACAAGTCCACATGAGCTGAGGGGCCTACGATACCAAGAGAGATAGATACTCCGCGCTTTGATAGATACTCCCTCCCGAGCGATAAGGTTCGATATCTTGTATCAACTAAACCAGCGCACGACTGCATGTGGTCGTTTTTACTGGTTAAACGTCATCGGGATGTGACCTATTTGGAGCAACAATGGCGCAGTCATATGACGTGTTTTGAAAAGAGTCATGAAACAACACAAATCTTGACACGACGGGGTGGGTGCAATATTTTGATGATGAGGGTGGAGTGGTAGATTAAAAAAAAGTGTCGTGGTTGAGCAAATCGACGATACATACCAAGTCAGGTATGCAGACCAATCCACTGGATAATCTTGGGGGCTGACACGTTCTATTGATGGGATTGCAGCGATCGCCGCGCCTAGAACTCGTCATGTTGCCTATTTAAGCAATTTGGTTCGGTATTTGTCGTCATACGTTGCGGCTCCGCGACAGTGACGGGTAAGGAGTACCGCACCCGCGCCGTTTGCGGCGAGGACATGTCGTAATGTCAACGGCGGCCGTGAAGTAATACGAAGAGGCTACCGCGATAGGAGGGACGCGTGGATTTGCATCGTCGTGATGCCTATCAATCTCGGGACGCTTTCTTAGCGATTTGACGTATGGCAGATTGCCGATTAGGAAGGGGAACCTGGTTGATGATGCGATGGTTACCCCGTTTTCAACCTATTGTCTGCTCTTATCTTCCGAGTCGTGGTATAGGAAAGCGAGCTGCAGCATCGGAAATGACGCCAGAGGGCCGCCCAATGGGGTGTTTGTGCAGTCCATGGATGAAGGGCCGAAGACGTCTTGTAACGGACCGGGGTTTACATCATGCTGCTTCAGCTGTCAAGGTACAAATCCTTGAAGACAGAATCGGGAAGCCGTCTTTGGTTGTACCACTGGCGACCCTGGTTGCGCATCAACGGGTACACGCCTGGGCTTTGGAGTTTCCCCATATCGGGTGCAATGCTAGCGCCATTGGCACGTGACTGTGGATAGGTGATCGGACCGACCAGACAACGCGGTTTAGTGCAGAAGCATGAAATGCTTAGTGCATACTGTATAGTGCCCAAGAGTGGGGATTCGTGTACAGCGTGTATCGGGTGGGCAAGGCGCGGCGCCAGGTGACTTTGTGTGAACCGTCTCGAGGTGGTAGCGGGACTCGGGATTCAACGTGAACAAGGCAAATGTACACTGGTGGGGCAGAGCACAGAGCAGAGTGAAGCATCAGATGCGGGTAATGAGGCCATGCATTGGCTCTAGACGGTCGTGGTAACGGGGTACCTTGACTGATGATTTTCGCGTGGCTGTAGCCGTACTCGCACCGATGCGAGATGACGTTGAGGGTGAGGGTGAAGGGAAGGAAAGGAAGGGGTCGGGATGCTGGTGGGAGGAGCCAGCCGTGAGATGATGAAGTAAGTGTTTAGCTTGGTTGAATATCACATGAAATGTACTACATAGTCAAAGCACGTGGGAAGGGGAGGGGGGCGAATGCAAGCGTCGTCAACGCTTGTTGTGACGGCGAGCTGTCGTTGCTGGGTAGTGTGTATGTATGCTTACCTGCCTAACCCTGCGCACTTTGAGTTTGTTGGTAGGAGGTTGAGGAGCAGGAGTGCTTAGGAACCCCAGACTACCATTTCCATGGGACAGCGAAACGGCGTGGGCGACAAGGGAGATACGAGCATAATGGAGCGTAAGTATACACAGTGCAGCACAGTACGTCAACAGGGCTGATGCACGGCGCGCAGTGCCTAAGGTTGAAACAGTCTAGCGGAGACACCCTTGACGGTACGCTAGCATTGGATGGGGACATGGTGTGTATAGTAGATGTCGATGTACGGTGCATCATGCATCCATCCGGTTATACGGTTAGCGGTGAATAGGGCTAGCCGCGACTGGCAATGGATTCCCAAAGGGATTTGGGGTCGTGTTGGAAACGAACGAGAGAGGGAGGGGCGGCTCGCCAGACCTGCTGCAAGAGATGTGTTGACGTTGCAGAGTGGAGGGCGATTCAGGTGAGATTGAAATGGACGGCACAGCGGCAGCTACGGGGCTGGTTACTGGCTGTAGGGCTAAAGTTTGCCAAATGCCGTTTGCGATGCAGGCTGCATGAACGACAGATGGGCGGCGACTGTGACTGGGAAGCAGAGAGTGACGTCGGCCAGTCAGTCTGGACGGAAAAAGCGCCGGTCGGCCTTTGGGTGAGCAGCAGCCGCTTGGCGAAGGTGGTGATAGGCGACTGCGGGAGGCCCGCGCCCCAACGAAATGCGCCCCGACCGAGAGCGGCGATTGAGGGGAGAGGGAGGGGAAGAGGGAGGGGAGAGGAAGTGTGTGTGTGTGTGAATGGGGGATGGGATGCATGCTATTGCTCGAGTGAAGGAATGTAATATGTATGTAGTAGTATGTACGTATATATGTGCGTGGTATGTGGTCATGTAGACGACATGTAAAATGGGTAAAGAGCATACACGAGAGACGGGGAGATACGTGTCGTCCGGCTTAGACGACAGGGGCATGGGGCGTATGAATGGATGGATAGGCGGAGGAGTGGAGGGGTGGATGTAGTAAGATGTGTGTGTATGTGCGTGCGTGAGAGTGAGAGAGGGTGAATGAGTGAGTAGTGTACACGTCTGTTGGCCGAGTGCAACGCGTGCGTGCGTGAGCGAGCGAGCGAGCGAGCGAGTGTGAGAGAGAGAGTGTGTGTACTACAGTATGCAGAGGCCGGGCGTGGGAGCAGCTGCAGGGTCCAATCAAGGCAGGCGGGCAGGGATGGGCTTGCTGTGGTCAAGGCAGGCGCGAGGCAGGCGCTCGGGTGGTCGGGCTCCGGTGGTGTCAAAGGAAGCAAGTCGACAGTAGCAGCAGAGATTCGCAGTCAGCTGGCCGGGAGACCATGTTTCGGACCAGGAGTCGAGGCAAGGCAATGGTAATTTGGCCAGTAGCGGGCGTGGGGGGCAATGCTTTAAGACGATGGAAGGGAAACGGGGCAGGCGCTGGAGAAGGAGCACGACATTGCGGGTCGTGGGCTCAGGCTGATGCCGATCTCCTCAGCAGCTGCACGTAAGCAGGCGACACCATGTGCCCCATACACTGAAGGGCGAGCGAGCAGCCGTGGACCATGGGGTATTAGGCTTGGTAGCAGCAGTAGGCCTGCCGCTCACACTGCATTGACTACTGCCTGTATACGAGGGCGCGGGGGAGCGTGACTGTGACTGTGCCTGTGGCTAGGCTGGGGGCTGGATTCTCGGGAGGACTGCGGCTGAGGGAGTGCATGTAGAGTAGGTGTAAGTAGGTACTTGGATACATGGTAGTACGTAGACTTGGATGCATGGATGGATTGGATGTAGTGTATACAGCCTCTGGGCTCCCAGCTGGTGGCCGTCTGGAGCGAGGCCGTTGCGCGGGTGCTGGAGGCTGCTGGCTGGCTTGGCGAGGGTGAGTTGGAGTAGGCCAGTCAGTGTAGGGACGGGGCCTCCGATCAATTGTAGCGCCAGGGCTAGCTGGGCAGGCTGGCGGCGGCCACTTAGTCTGCTGCTTGTGTAAGAGCTGCCCAAACACAGGCAAACAGCCGAAACGAGCCCGGCCAGGGCAGATGCAACGCGCCGACCTGCCCGTTCAACTGGCTTGAAACCTCTGCGACGGCATTGCAGAGAGCGTGCTATGCTTTGGACGGGTGCTTCAACAGATTTCTAGTAAATACGAGTACCCGAGCCCGAGGAGTAGTAGCAGGCCCTGTTGCGGCTAGGCCATGTCCTCGTCGTGTGGCGCCACCCCTCGCTCCTGCGCACTACCACGACCACCCACCAGCACCAACACCAGCACCAGCACCAGCACCCGCCCACGCCCATGGTAGCAGCTGGCGTGTGTGTCCGTGTAGCATGTACTTAGTATTACCAGTACTTGGTCTGTATGGAGCCAGCGTCAGCGTCAGCGGCGGTTCGCAGGCCCGTGTTGGGAGCATGGAGGAAGGGCCCCCCCTGGTCAGGTGATCACCGCCACCATGAGCACACCCAAGCCCAGCAACACCATGTGCATCAGCAGCACGCGGGCGGAATTTCCTCGGATCACACCTGCGCCACTGCAAACGGGCTCGGGCCCGGGCGCAGGCTCAGCGATGCCAGCGACTTACTGCGTACTTGGGACCAACTGCCATGCGTCCAGTAGCATGCCCTTCTAGAAGACGGCGACAAATGCACGGAGCAAGGATGGCCTGGCAGCAGCAGCAGCAGCAGGCAATGACAATGGCACAGTGGCCAGCAACGACAGCAACGAACAGGCGCTCCGGCTCTAGTCCATGCCCAAGTGCATCGTCCATCCGACTAGCAGTTAGTTGTAGGGGCGACCAACCGTGTGGCCGTGCATGCCATGCCTTGCCTTGCCTTGCCATGCTCTCTCAGTCTCGTCTCGTCTCGTCTGCCTCCAAACACGCCTCTGCCTCGGCCGGCAGCGCCGCCCCGCCACGGACGGCCCTCGCTGCTCGTTGCTCGATGACATTCATCCACCCTTGGTGCCGGGTGCCTGTCGCTCGCACACGCACACGCACACGCAGCGCGCCAGTGAGCTTCGGCCGTTCTATTGCAGTCGCGTGTGTGGCCGCTCATTTCGTCATGCAACCCGCCATGGCTCTTCGTCAGAGTTGCACCTTTGCTGCCGGCGACGCATACAGGTTACAGTAGCGCCAGCCCGCAATTGGCCGCACCCACCCACCCATCGCCAGGGATCCTCCAAGCCCGCCCAGCAGTCGGCCGCTTGTCCCTTCTACCCTCGTTAACCTCGTCACCGCTTCCACGCCAACATATAGCCCGCCCCAGGCCCCGGCTTCACCCACGGCCATCGGTACTTTTTTTTTATACCCCAAAAAACACTACCATTGCCCCCCCGGACCTGAATTGCTAAAGGCACACGCATCTCTCCTGCTGCTGCTGCCTCGTATTGCTCACTACTGCTCCCTCCATCACTGTGCCCTACCGTCCACCAACATCTATTGTTGCACCACGCACCAATCCTCGCCTGCACCACGCCACACCACACCACCGCCGCACAGTCATCTGGGACCGCGCTTAAACGCCTCGCACAGTCCCCGCCACAACACCGCGCGCACCCCCGCCGCTGCTTATATCCCATTGACTTCGCCTAACCGTGAAGCTGGATTCATACGAGCACCCGCCTCCCCTCACCCACTCGCCGCGCGAATCCACCGCAGCGAGCACTCCCATCACCACGCCTGTTGACCACCCCTCATCACCGCACTTTGGCCGTGTCAACAAGGACTCCCCCGCCACCCTCGTCAACCTCTGGCACCGCAAGCCCCACGAGCTTGCCGCTAGCCGCCAACCAGACGAGGACGTCTTGTTCGAGGACGCGGGCGACTGCAGCTTTTCGCTCTTCCCCCAAGAGCCTCAAGTTCACGCCGGCTTCGCAGACATGGCTACTGCCTCGCCCATTGACATCCAGACGCCCCCGCGCTATGGCTCAAACTCTCCCCCAAACCAGACCTCCAACCTCACTTCTGCCCTCAAGCAGGCAGAGGCCCAGCCAGACCTAGCCACCACCCCAGGCCTGCTGAATCCTAACAATTTCGACTTCAACCACAATGCCCGTCCCAGCATCAGCGAGCGCCACCCCTCCATCAGCATGCTCGGCTCCTCCTTTTACGGAAACAGCGGCGCCAGGCCCATCACCATGAAGGATCGCGGGCGTCGCGAGAGCACAAACATGGGCAGCTTCGCCGGCGGCATGAGTTGGGGCGGCCACTCGGTCGGCTCGTGGATTCGCGATGAGTAAGTTACCCCCACCCACTTTCGGGCCGCCACAACAAAACCCGACTAACACGTTTTCCGCAGCATCATGATGGGCACTTCACCCGCACCTTTTGCCAACAACTCGCCTTCGTTCCACTCGTCATCATATCTGCCCAAGATGGAAGCCGCCTTTATGAAGGATTTTACTTGCTGTGGCCTCACTCTCGCCTCGCTGCACGACCTGCTGCAGCACTTTGAGGAGACGCACGCAAACGCGCCTGCCGCCCGCCCCCAACAGCCCCCCACAAATGGCTTCACCTCTGCATCCGGTGCGTCCACAAACTCGATCGCGCCCAGCCAGACACAGGGCGATGCACCTTTCAACACCCAAAATGGCTTCCAACAAAGATCAGGCTCAGTCGGCGCACACCGCCCACGGATAGGCTCCGTCAGCCGCTCCAACCTGTCCACTGTACAGGACATGGATTCGCTGGACGACATGGACATGGATGACATTAATTTTGACACACTGGGCTCCATTGATGAGCAGCAGCAGCAGCAGCAACAGCAGCAGCAGCCCATGCAGCAGTTCCCAGTACAAAATCAATTCAACCAGAACCAGAACCAGCAGTCAAATCTCAACGTCAACGTCAACATGGCCAACAACATGCAAAACCACCAAGGCATGAGGACATCAACACCAAACACGCCCTCAGCCTCGCAGCAATTCAACCTTCAGAACAACCCCACCGTGTCTTCGGTCAACACGCCAACAATGGGCACCATGCCCATGGCAAACCACAACTTGACCTCGCCAGAATCCTCACACCCCGGCACTCCAGCCGAGCTTGACATGGATTTTGGCGGCTTCAACCCAATGATGGGAATGGACATGGGAATGCCCATGGGCATGAACTTCAACGGAAATGGCAACGGCAACTTTGGCATGGCCGCTTTTGACAACAACGGCACAATCGACCAGCCGGGCAAGCGTCTGTTCAGCAAGCAGGGTGGTGGTCTTAACCAAGCACAGCTGCAAGCAGCTCTCAAGAACTACCAGCTCAGCGGAAACGACCAGAGCGAAATGGCCAGGCGGTTACGGGAACAACAGCTCCTCAACGGTGCCAGCATCCCCCAATTCCCATTCCCCGAAGAGGTCAAGCCATTCCGATGCCCGGTTATTGGATGCGAAAAGGCGTACAAGAACCAAAACGGTCTCAAGTACCACAAGCAGCACGGCCACCAGAACCAGCAGCTCAAGGAGAACGACGACGGCACATTTTCCATTGTCGATCCCCTGACCTCGATCCCATACCCCGGCACAGTCGGTATGGAGAAGGAAAAGCCATATCGCTGCGAAGTCTGTGGCAAGCGGTACAAGAACCTCAACGGTCTCAAATACCACCGCTCCCACGCACCTCACTGCAACCCCGAGTTGGCCATGCAGAAGCTTGGCCTTACTGGAAACCTTCAGAATCTGCAGAATGCCAATGTTGCGGGTGCTGGAATGGGTGGCATAGATCCTTCCATGTTCTAAGCCACATATGCCTTGAACTTTACCTCTACTTCTCCTAATACCCATTTTCTATCATCCAAGACGAAAAGGTCACGACTGGTTTCACCTCTTTCGTCATCTGCATCTCCTGGCGTTTCTCGGATTGGGAGAATCTTTTCATTCTCATCTCCTACCCCCAAGCCAGCCAACCCTGGTGTTTGGATACGAAAAAAAATGCCCGCCGGCCAGCCACATGTTTCGATTCATGTACATACATCTCTCGAGAGGTGCATCTTCCTTTACCAACACGCCACGCTTGGTATCACGATTTGATGCTCATTACCAGAGGTGAATGAGTGGCCATGTCCTTTTATTTGTTTTTTTTTACGCGGAATATATCCCCTGGGTCATCATTGTCATTTTCTGTCTGTCTCCGACTCTTTTTCTAGACTTTGGGTCTTTGTAACAACGGGCGTTTAAATCGCAGTCACAAAAAGTTATCAAAACAGGTCTACGCTTATGCGCTGTGTTTTTATTTGTTTCTTTCAGTATGATATAGTTTATAGACTTGGAGGATTTTCTTGTCAGCCAGTCAATCAGTCAGTCAGTCAGTCAACAATGGGGATTTCAAGAGGGGTCTCTCTAATACTACGCTCTACATGCTCTCCACCTCGATTCAATCCGTCTTCCGCTCCTCCCGTCTCGTCACTCACCGTCATCGCCTTCTGGCCGCCGTTTCAACACGCAGACAACAGACCGAGTAAGCAACAGAATGGAAAAAGTCCATCCCACGTATCAACACGTTGCTGTTACAAGTTACAAGGTTCTTCCATGTTCACTCGAAGGACCACGAGTCCTCTTCGGCCAGGGTGGCGTTACGGCCGTTGGGCCAAGAGTCGGCAATCGAAAAGCATCAACACAGCCAAACGAGAGCTAGCACAGCTGCTCAGCTAGTCGACGACACACGAAACACACGTGCGTTCTTACTGACTAACAGCATGCCCAACTCGGAGCAATGATAGCCCACAAATGTATTCGTGCCCATAGCGCACATGCGCCTTGCCCGCACTCAGGGTCCTTTAAGCGGCACGTCCACGCACGCACGTACGCACGCACATGTATGCAATACCGCACGTGTGTCTATGACTCGCCTCACGTCTGGCTTGCCAAGACACGACTTCATGTTACCTCCCCACGCTACTGTTACTAGACTGCCCGTCGCAATAGCCGCCGACGGGCTAGACGGCCTGCATGACATGCATTTTGTGCGCCCCAACTGCCTCTTTGGGCATGACGGCTGTCACGTGTGGGCGTTCTGGTGGCTCTTGTGTCTGGGTGTGGTTTTCTTGGCCGTATTTGGCCGAGACTATGGCCGACGAGTCAAGTGTTCAAGGAACGGCTGGAGAAGGGTTAAGCCCTGGGAATAAACGGCTAGAATAGAGTAGATTGGGGAGATTTGAAATGGGAGATTTAGTGGCAAATGTCTTTGTTTTGCGGGTTAGGGAAGGGTAAAAGGTACCGAGGCTGCGGATCAGGGTACACGGAATATGTAGATGAGGGTTTCACCAAGTATTTACAAGGGCAAAGGGATGTGGGTAAAAGGGTCCACGCGTAAGATGGATAGAATAATTATGGGCACCTTTTTTTTGGTCGGATAAAAACATAATAGTCTAACTCGTCCGTGAAACATGGGCCCTTTCCTATTACTATTACTACTTCTTCTTCTTCTCAAATTCTCACCTGCATCAAGGTAAATCCACAACAAAGTGTGTAACACAGACACATCAACACACACCCGAAAACCAACCCGATACTACCCATCTTGCTTTTTTTTTTACCTCTCTCCCATCTCTCTAAAACCCTGGCTATACGTAGCTACACATATAATGTCATGCACGCAATTATCCCACTATGCAAGGATCCTAACCAAGCCACGTGCGCCTGTAGCGCTACGTGCGGGAACGTAGAAAAATAAAGGATACTTTCTTCATTCCTTTTGCGGCAGGGAATGCTGTTTGTAGGGACAGAAGGCTCATCTTTTGTGAGCACGAGATTTGAATACAGAGAGATGACAGAGTAAGCATAGATGTTTGAATGTGGTGGGCTTTTCCTTCTTTCTTTCCTTCCCTCTGCACAAGGCCCAAGCTCCCCACATCTATCCCCATAGCCCCTCCATCACCCCACCAAATCGTACTTTTAACCGTCATTTCCGGACCTCATTCTTGAAATCGTGATCGTGAGTCCAAATCGTCCGGTTGCATAGTCCTGTTTCTTGCTTTCTTGCTTGGGCATCCTTGCATGCTCGCAATCCTCACCTAATCTACCTCCCCTACCTCATCATCTCAATATCATCTAGATATATTTCCTGCATCCATCTCTTCCCTACCCAATCACCGCGATCTCGCAAAGCCACACAGCACTACTTGCGAGCGGACACGCTTCATCCCGCTCCGCTTACATCTGTTCTCCCATCCCTGTTCCCCGCCCCCGCCCCCGCCAGCCACCGCGCACCCCAAACAAGACATTCCTTTGGTACACACTTGTAATCGCCAACGGAAATCATCTAGATTTCGCAAATCGAGTGCGCCGTGCGCTTATGCAATGCACCGTCAGCCGTTTCACTACGCCACCTGGAGAAAGAGTGAGATAGGAAAGCGCAAGGGATGAGATAATAGTAATAGACCTCGGGTGCCACCTGGCTTAGTAGTACTAATGCCACACACGCTGTTTCCTTGGCTCTTGCGCTGATAACCCTTTTGTCAACTTGTCCTCAACCAACCTCGTGATTTTCGTGTTCCAAAGATATATGAGGTGTGTTTCTGGGGATTGTAGTAGTACACCTGACCCCACACGCTTCCCCGTTTTTTTTGTCGTGTCTTCCAGTACAAATGGCCACATACGGTACGTTTGGTGGGGACGCGGGACGGCATCCCGTGCCTAGATCTGAGGCGCCATGGGAGAAGCTAAAGGCTGAGTCGTATTCCCTTTTCTTGAAGCTGAGCGATTTGCCCAAGGGGACGTATGATGAGTTTGAAGCTTCGTGGGCGGACAAAGAGAATGGCGAGTTCAAGGGCGGGCTGGGCGCGGTGATTATAGTGAGGTACACTGAGACGCCTGTTGGTATGTTTGACATCTCCTTTGATCCCCAAGATTCCATCGTCCGAAAAGGCCATCGTATTTGTAAAGAGCAAGGGAGGTCGGATCCGCAAAGCTCCATACACCTAACCCCCCCCCCCCCCCCGCACTCAACTCATTCTAACCAAACCCCCCTCCAACAAGGCCCCTACGACGAAATCATCTTCGTC
>NW_006911460.1:0-50791 GCF_000523455.1 Bipolaris oryzae ATCC 44560 | reverse complement strand
TCTCGGCACGGGCGGCGGCGGTCTCGGCACGGGCGGCGGCGGTCTCGGCCCGGGCAGCAGCGGCATCGACTTGAGCGGCAGCGAGGGCCCCGTCCTCCCTCGTAGACTGCCAAAGCAGGTTCCGGTCCACCAGCAGGATTGCTCTCAAGAACCATCCATGCCGATCAGGATCGGCCAGGGCGTCACGAATTGTCTTGTCCCAAAGGACAACAGCACGAGCGGCCAGCCAGATCCCCACTGGGAGCCACAAGGGCGACAGGAGCATGGCGGCCATGACCCATGAAGGGAGAACCGGACGGACGTTGGATTCGATCTTCGCCATCTCCTCCACCATCATCTTGATGGCCGTCACCGCTTCCTGGGCAATATCCTCCCTCACAACCACATAGCCCTTCTGAAGAGGGGCTTTAACCCCAGAGACGAGAAGCAAAACAAAAAAAACGAAAAGGAGGCGCTTCATCGTCTTCATCGTCGTCGTCATCATCATCATCATCATCATCACCATTATCATCATCATCGTCATCGTCATCATCGTCATCGTCGTCGTCGTTGTTGTTGTTGTTGCTGCTGTTGCTGCTGTTGCTGCTGTTGCTGCTGTTGCTGCTGTTGCTGCTGTTGCTGCTGGTGGTGCTGCTGTAACGTGTGTCGTGATGAAAAGCTTGGAGAAAAACGCAATTAGGCTTCGACGGTTTGTTTACCTCGAGCTCGTGGACTCCTGCCATTTTGCTGCGGTGGGTAGTTTCCTCTGATCTGTTGCGGAAGGAGCTCTTCACAGATTGGCATACTGAGCTCACTGAACACTGAACACTGAACAGCAACATTAGTATTGGCAGCGAGACAATAACTAAAGGGATCGAAAAGGCATACGTACAGGCTGTTATTTGCTGATGTGTGTGGCAGATACAGTCATCTTATACAAATGCAAAGACAATCACAGCATATGTTGAAGTGGTGATCGATTGATTGATTGACCAGATAATGCAGTATGGACCGCGATCTTCAAATGCCATATTCACTATGCGTGATCAAAGATGCAATTCACTCTGTCACTATGTTCATACATTTCTCCTGGATACTGGCTCCTATCCTTTTTAATTCATTCTCTTACTACATCGCAACTACTCTCTAGTACTGACCAGCCGCCGCCTGGCATGCCTTGAGTTGGTCAAGATACCATCCACAAATAGTCAAGCTACCCTGATTCTCGTCCATGCACTTGCGGAAGCTCTGGACGTCGTTTGCGCAGGGACCCGACTGTGCCATTTGAGCGGATGCCTGCTGGTGCTGTGCGGCGAACTCGGTATTCTGGGGCGCGGCGTCGGCAGGGGCGGAAGAACCACCGCTGAAGAGACCGCCAATTGCGTGGCCGATCGAAGATCCTACTGCGACACCGCTGCAACTATGTCAGTCCAGTGTTCAAATTACAAAGTGGGGTGCCTGGCATTCGTGGCGCAAATCGATCAAAGTCGAATATGGTTGCCTGGGACTACTTACGCAGCAGTGCTAGCCATCTGTCCAAACAGACCAGGTCCTTGAGGTGTAGGAGCCTGCGCCTGCTGGACGGGCGCATGAGTGGGAGCATGCTGGGCGGGAGCCGCAGCAGTCGAGTGAGGGCGCGATGACGCGGGCGCGGGCGCAGTGGTGGCTTGCCTGGCTGCTGGGACTTGAGGGCGGCGAGGAGGAGCGGTTCCGGAGCGTTGGCGAGGCATTTTGTTGTTGTTATTGTTGTGATGTCGTTGTTATGTGTCGGGGCGTTGTGTTTGCGATACGTGGTAGAATTGGTGTTGCGATGGCAAATTGAAGATGTCAACCTCCGAGGTTCAAGAAACATCGTCGGTGTTAGCGCATTTTAGACGGCTTGGCATGCATGTTCGTCATCGACACGTTGATTGGCTTCTATTCTTCATGCCCCTGTAATTACGCCATTCATGTGGCTGCTATGTTTTGCTTTGCCTATAGCGCTCGGGTTAAGTATTAGAGTAGTCTAGTCTAGTCTCACGACCGAATGCCGGAACTCATGCATTGCATTCGATAGTATGAATATTGGCCCGGACATAGAGCAGTTCCTGCAACAAGCTCCAAGTTCTCGTTTAGCACACGTCCTCAATCTCGACGTCGCCCCCAGACCTCGGTCCGCGATCAGAGCGCAATGTGCGATTAAATAGCTCTTTGAGCATCTCGAAACAGATCCCCGACAACGCAGCATCGTAGCGCCCCTTGCTAAGCTCATCTCGGATAAAAGCATCTGTCGGACGGGTTAGTACGCCAGAAAGGTTCTAGCAGACACGATTAGGTATACTCACGTTGCGCCCAGGCTGGTTCGTAAAAGGAAAAGGTAACGCCTGCCTCATGCAGTGACTTTCTGATCAGGTCTCGGCCTGCTGGTGGTACGTGCGTGTCCATCTTGCCGAATATCATGACAAGCTCGCCTTTGATGTCTTTACAGCGAGCAAGCGAGTCGTCCTTTTTGCCCTTTCCCAGAGTACTGCTGTGAATATCGGTTGCAAAGTAGCAAATTGCTGCAGAGACGCGTGAATCGAGAGCGCAACGGTATGCCAAGTGACCTCCTAGACACATGCCTGCAAAGACGATGAGCTGCGTACTTATCCCTTATAAGAAATCAATACTTGCCAGTAGCTCCGATTCTTCCGTTGCATGTTGGCATTGCAAGTAATGTGTCTACCGAAAGAGAAGCATCCTCGTCATAAGCTTGGACCGTCTTTGTGATTTTCCATTCATTGCCCTTGTCAGTACCAGGGACATCGTATGCAAGTGGTTCAGGCCCGGTAAACTCATGGTAGGAAGACGGCGCTGCGACAATGTAGCCTTGGGAAGCGATTTGTCGTGCAAAGCGAGCAACCGGCCCAGTCACTGCAAGTATCAGTAAAATCCAATGATAGTTATTTTCTTGGTGTATCAAACGACATGCACAACGAAGAATCGAAATTACCTTGGTAAATTTCAGAGAAGACTACGACACCAGGAAACCTTGCTTTGGGGTAGTTTGGAATGGAGGGGTGGAAGATGAAGATCCCTGGACCGTCAGTTAAGTTGCCACAATTAATGCACCCAGGGACCACAAACTCATGTCACCACCTGCCTCTGTGGGCACATCTTTGTGTGTTTCCGTAATGAGCATTGTGATGGCAATTCAGCGTGGCTGTATGTGGCGTCTGCTGTTTACTCAACGCGTGGGCGTGAGAGTTTGAGAATGCCGTTGAAGTGGGGTGGTGGGGTACGTAAGTTTAGTTTTAGCACGGTCCATGTCGCTGAGCTGAACGGGAGAGCGTGGCTTGTGGTAATCTATCAATCTGACAGCAAGAAAATATTCGAGCCAGGCGTTGGACAATGCTCATTTCCATGTGTGATGCCGCTCTTTGATATTCGACCGAATACCAGGGTTCTGTTGCGAAAGCCCATTGAGCACTACACGATTGGTAACGTCGTCCCCTGCAGAGTGTGGCAAGATGGAAGCAAGCGTTAAGGGTGCAATACCCTCTTTGTCGGCCGAGGTACCCAGCAAAAAAACAGCCCCTATTATATCAAAGCTATCATCTGCGATCAGCCACTCTCATCACAATGTAGTTGAAATGTAGTTCTATAAATAAGAATGCTTGGATTTATGTATAGATCGATACGTTAAAAATTAATCATCTTACTTGGTAATACTAGTGTGGAGTGACACATGATTGGTATTCCGCTTTTTTTGGTGGGTGTAGTTTTCACGCGAATATTCGGTCGACCAAGAGCCGTACCCCACGAACACCTCTCCATTACTCAAGTCGAGTCATTCTTATCGTCTTGCATGGACATCATTTTAGTCTCAAACAGTGGATGAGGGGACGGGCGTGGTCTACAAGCTGAAGCGAACGGGGAAGCGAGCCAGTGCGGAAGCCAATTCGATGGAAAACGGGGCCTGGGGCAGCGGGGAGGCGGGGAGCGGACTGAGTAAGTAGAGGGCGATCTGCGCTACTGACGCCTCGCCATATACGCCATACCTACCAACGTATGATTCCCTACCAATGACAATAGAGTAGTAGAAGAGCTCTATACCAACCAAAGCGCGTTCCTGGCGATAGTAAAAGTTAAATTTTTTTTTAAGGTTTGCAATCAGGGTGCCAATCTCGAGAGCTGTCGATAGTAGCTATGATTCGCTTAATCCTTCTTATCCTGGGGCATTTGTGGGTCCGTACAATGCTGACTGGCTGGGCAACATACGATTGCAGACGTGTAGCAGTTCGGGACCTTTCACGGTGAGACTTCCGATTCATTTAAGGGCATGTTCTCTAGTCTCTTGCTGGACAACGGGAACGAATACCCTTATTGATCAATTGTGTGGGACGCTCCACCTACTGTGTATGCGATGATGCTTGCCTATACAGGTTTTGAGAGCCATTGTTCCCCAACATCTCCATCTGCATGGCACAAGTTTGGTGGCAGGTGGCTGTACTAAAAGCCGCATGCCAAGTATATCTGACATGGGCACCCTGGGTGACGAATAGACTTGACAAGGAGTTTGGATTGTATTGCGTCGTAACCTGCTCCATGCCAGACAGTGCACCATAACACTGGGAATGACCAAGTAGAGGATGGAAGAATGTTGGGTTTTACATCCATATATGTACCATGATATAGGGAAAAGGTTATGGATAACGATGATACAACGCGAACTCTCGGCTTTGCATGGGCTTTTTTAGGAACAACGCACAGGCCACGATGCCCCGTACTAAAGATGAGCGTGCTGGGTATGGCAGGTTTAGTGGCAGCCTTCATCTATTACGAAGCTGTGAAGACGCCGCTAAGTTTTTTGCTCGGACGAGAGCCGGTCATCTCATTTGTCGGACATGTGTCCTAAACAGCGCACATGGCTAGCCCGGTGCGCGTTAGACGAGTGGCTGTATCGCTGGCTACTTAGAAATCGAACCGAGATGTCGTGGGCATGGCGAGTCACGGGCGCGACATACAAGGTCTCGAAGAGCCCTTGTCAGAGTGGTACCTGCCAATTTGATCTCGGGTTTCTAAAAGCCCGTATGCACCTTAAGACTGCGGGAACCCTTGTGACTTACTGAGCCGTTAGATCTAAAATCAATTTTGTCTGCGCAACACAAGTAGGTGCATGTTCAATCTGGATTAAGCATTATGGCCAACGCCCAAGATGCAGTTAGTAGAGAAACTCGAGTACGTGAAAGAAGGAAAAACTGAGCACCACTGCAAACACATAGGTCACTAATTCCGGGCAGGCTCCTATTACACTCGCCGTTGTCGCCGTCTTTACAGTACTCTCAAGCGTCTGCGTAGCCCTTCGATTCTACACCAGGTGACCGGAATCGCCCAAAGAAACCCAGAGAGTGGCAGTCTAACAAGCAAGATAGGAGGGTAATACTACAATTTGTCGGGCCCGATGATTACATGATCTTGGTAGCACACACTCTGAGCCTTGCCCAGTCCGGTGTCAATTTCGGAATCGTGATAGCTGGTGGTGCAGGACAACATATTGAGCACGTGCAGGACAAGTTGCCAACATTCAAGCGGGTAAGAAGAAGCTGCGTTGGAGACGAGTTAGTCGGTACATGTGATATTAACCCGAGGTAGTTGATGTTGGCTGCGACAGCAGTCTACAACGCAGCGCAGATTGCGACCAAAATCTCGCTTCTCATTCAGTACTGCAACATTTTTCCTGGCAGGGCAATGCGACTCATTTCGCAATGGGGCATTGGGTTACTTCTTTTATGGGGGATAGCGCAGCAGTAAGTCGCAGCCGTAGGAGGGGGGGGGGGCTGAGCCAAAGTCAATACTAACAAGGTAACTTTCAAAGGGGATTGACACCGTGCATGTGCTCGTATGCGTCGATTACCACTCTGACGCCAGAAAACTGCGTCAACGACGATATGTAAGCGAAGGGTGCATCATCATGTGTACATATAATGAGAAGTTTGGACTTGTTGCTGACAGTAGGCAGACCGATTGCACTCAATGCCATTATCAACATGGTGACGGATTTCCTAATTCTTATTATCCCTATCAAGCCTGTGCTTGGGTTGCAAATCAACTGGGTACGCAAGACGTACCTGCTAGTTGTTATGTGTATGGGCTTGGGGTTAGTGACATGGGTTGATGCGTAGCGGTGGAGAAGTGCTAACAAACTGGTAGTGTATGCATAATCTCAGCCGTACGGCTCGACATGTTGGTTGGAGGTAGGCACGACTGGAGAGACATAACGTGGAAAATAGCAGCCATCGCATACCTTTCGACAATAGAAACAAGCGTGGGGATAATGTGTGCCTGCATTCCGGCGCTTCGGCCACTGATGAAGAGAGTGGTGCCAAACCTGCTGGGATCAAGTGCAAAAGACACGACGAATGGTGCGATGCAATACGGAAGCAGAGGCACAAAGCTGGCCGAGGCAAGCGGTGCCAAAACAAAAGCGACCCCGGTAAATGGTATTTACGTACAAAAAGACGTCCAATTTCATAGCACGACGGAGCTCAGGGATGTTTCGGCTAAAGGACCGTACCCGGCTTCTGACGGATCATCCGACGATGAGATGAGCTTGGAACGGGCCTTCCCGCCGACAATGGCGAAACCATAACACGACTCGCTTGGGTCGTTTTGCGTTTACAAATCATGAGTAGACTCTCGTCGTTGCTGTGAGGATCAATGTTAATTAGTTCAGCATGTCTTGATTGCATCAATGCCCATGGTGGTGAGAGTGTGAAAGCCAGCCCTTGGAACAAACAAGCGAAGCCGTTTTGGAGGAAGCGCGGATACTTGTTATTATTATTAGACGCCAGCGCCAGTGTGGGCGCCGTCGCCGCCGCTATCGCTGACGATTCGGCTTTGCATGTTCAATTGCATGCAACGCTACCTTTGTTTATGCACACCACATAGTGCTGGTACAAGGAAGTGGCGAGGCATTGTCGGTGTTGGGCAATTACTCTCGGACACGAAATAGTAGCAGGTGCACGCTGGCGTGGATATACAAGTACTTATGGAGGTACATGGCTTATGTTGTAAGTATACAGTAGGGAACGGCACGTCATTGCTCGAGGCGAGGGAGCAGCAGTAGTAGCAGCAGTAGCAGCAGCAGCAGCAGGAGAGTTAGATTTGGAGTACAAGGGGGCGGAGGGCCGGATAAGTGCACTGGGAGAGGCTTGTTCCGAGACCATGACAGCTGGGTAGTGGGGCATAAAGGGCCGATGGGGCAGTTTTGGCATGACAGATGCGCGATGATGTCAGGCATCACATAGTTTGTCGGGTGTGGTGGTGTTGAAGGGCATCAACGCGTGAACTACTTACCAGACAGATGACGCGACGGTTGCGGCGGCACTTTTGGCAACGGCTGTGTGTGGGTATGGGTGTGGGTGTTGGTCTGAGCCGAGGCGGTGGGGGTGGTTTGCCGGGCATGGATTGAGGCTGGATAGGGTCTCACCGCTAATGGCGCCATTTCGGCCGTGGTTTTCAAGCTGGTTGAGATAGCGATGATGAAAGAAAAGCGGAGGGTAAGTAGATCATGGCTGATGCATCAGTGCTTTGGCCCCTTTGGCCCGGGGATTTGGCAACCCCTATTCGCGTGCGTGTAGTGTAGTGTAGTGTAGTGTAGTGTAGTGTAGTGTAGGGTATAGTTTATGTGTAGGTATACACGGACATGTACGTACTATTTCTCGTTGACTTTGATTGATCGTGGTGCTCTTCAGGCCCATGGCGTTGGGAACAGAACATGTGCACACGTGGTTTGCATACTCGGTGGTGCATGGCGGTGAGGGGCAGACAAAGCCGAGGCAAGCCATGGATTGCCAGAACAGGGTGTGTGGATGAAGCCGTTAGGCGTTGCAATAGGCCAGTGGTGTGCACCAAGGCGGCACAGCCATTGGCGCTGGACAGGGCAGTAAGGGCAATGGGTAGAGAGGGTGGTCACGGTGAACAGGGCGGGTGGTGTGGCAGCGGCAGGTGTACAGTGGTAGGAGCAATGTCGAGACGGAGAGGGCATGGTGTTGAGGGGTCTGCAGGGCCGACCAGCTGTCACGTAAAGGGCAGGTGGGGGTGGGCGGCGGCGCTGGATGCAAACACAAATGCAAACAACATGTCAGCCTCACAAAACGTGGCTTGAGCCGCTGGACGGGGGCAGAGGGGGGAGGGAGAGGGGAAGATGGAGCGGTAGGCAGAGGGAGGTACCGGATGGCCGCCTGCAGACACGCGTCTCCTCTACGTAGGTGTATGTAGTTAGTTGAGCACATGCATGGCTACGTCTTCAGAACAAGAAGCGGCGGGCATGCGATTGCGATGTCATGTCGCAGCATCTGCTGTCTGCCATCAAATCGGCTCGTAGACACCCTGGCCGGGGAGTCGAGTCTGTGCGCCGCCTCCCTGCACGAGGGCGTGTCCTGGGTGGCTCCGCTCAGCGCTCAGCGGAGACGCAGATGCAGACGGAGCTGCGAGTCGAGTGTGAGTGGACCATCTCGCGCGACCACTACGCAGCTGGCAGTAAGTACACAGTCGGATATACCCCAAGCCGCGGGCTGCTCACTTCACCCGTCAACGTCGCCACCAGCCCAGATACACACGTCTTGTTGTTGGGCAATCCCGTCCAACACAATTAAACTTTGGCCACGACGGAAGCTGCGGGCCAGGGTCCAGCGAATCTGGCACACATGGACGCGTCTACTGACTGCCCGACCCTGTGCCGCCTATTATATCAAAGCCACCAGGGTCATATCCGCCGCTGCACTTACTTACTTACATGCCTACATACATACATACATACGAGGTGTGCGAGGATCCATGTCCGTCTGTCCGTCTGTCCGTCAGTCTGGAGAGACATACATACATAGACTACACACATACATATACATATACACCACCGCGGGCGTTGCTCATGTGACGCGCCGTGTGACGCCCAGCCAACGGGCGTGCCGCTCACGACAACAACAAAAAAAGTGTTCTGGTCGTGCAGCGATATGGCGTCAGGGCTCGTCGCATGGTGGCCCGAGTGACCAGCAACCTCATGCGCCAGATGCTCGGCAAGGCCGCACCGCCCCAAGGGCCGGCTGTCGTGCTGGTCACAACGCCCGCCAGGGTCATGGGCCGTGGAGAGCGAGAGGGCAGAGCGCAAGAGAGGGCGAGCGAGCGAGACATGTCGAGGGCGAGGGCGAGGGTGAGGCAGCAGAGGCGGTCGTCGTCTGTCAGATTCGACGCAGGGATGCCACAGAGGCACATTGACTAGCGCTATCTTGCTGGGATCCAATCACAGCCTGCAGGGGTTCCATTGCCATGCCAGCCCAGTCAGTGTGTCGAGCAGCTTTTGATGCCCTTTCCAGCTGCCTTTGGGCTGCCTGCGCTGCCTGCCCATCCACCGCCCCTACCGTGGGTGCTCTCGTCCGCCCTCCCCGCGCCCTTCATCATCAAGCCCTCACCCTGTTCCTATTCCTGTTCCTGTTGCTGTTCCTGCTCCTGTTCCTCCTGTTGCTCCTGTTCCTCTCCACACTCTATCCTCGACTCTGCCACTCCCCCCCTCCCATCGCCAGACTAAATCCTGCTAGCCCCTCCACCTCTCCCGCCGCCGCGACAGGACGGCATTCCACATTGGGACGCCATCTAATTTCGTCCTCCTCACCTGCCTGTCCATCCACCTCCCTCTTCTCCCGACTCTGTTGTTCAACTCTTGAAAAATTCCCCTGCGCAAATCAGCGCTGCCCTTCATTTTTTTTGGTTTGGCCTCTTAGCTGCCCTTTTGGCCAGTGCGCCCGTCTCGGGTCGTCCTTTTTTTCCTGGCCACTATCTCGCTGTCCCGGACGCCCGCTGCACTTGCTGCTGCACCTCTCTTTGGCCCACGTCTGGAACACGCCGCTTGGCTTGCTGCCTCTGTGCTACCGTCTGCCGCCAGTGCGCTGCACCCCCTGTGCCGCTGCATAATATCTGTCTGTCCGCCGCCGTTTGCTTTGTTACCTAGGTCCACCCGTCGAGGGCATCCGACCGAGTCCTACTGTACTCTACGTACGTGCCTCGACTCCAATCCCCCACCGCCAAGACATGGTTGGCTCCCTCGCCTCCAGTCACTACCCATTCCCTCCCTCTCCCCCCGCCCTCCATCTAAACACCACCCATTGCTAACTTTGGTCCCAGACCCTAGGTCGCCCCGTCCGACAGCGGAGGCGCCTCGCCAATTTTCCCCCCCGCGGCACAAAAGTTTCAAGTGGGCAGCCCTCGCCGAAGCTCACGGCCTCCCGCCCTCCCCCGTTCCGCGCCTTTCCCCCCCCAAAGAACCGTCGTGCTACATACACACACACACACACGCACAGCCGGTGGGCCCTATATGCAGTCGCGGTCTGCTAGTCTATCAACATGGACACTGAAGATGGCCAGCTCTTCATAAGGGTGCGACACATTTGCAATGCCTGGCTCTAGACAAGACACACATTGACACGGCTCCAGAACTTGGCGTACTTTGTGCGAACACACGAAAAGGCTCTTGCCAACGCTCTTCAGCTGCAGCGCCAAAACCCCAGAAATGGCCAAGCCATTGCTTCTCCCTCGTCGCCCAGTGGCCCCGCCAGCCCTCCCTCGTCCGCGTCGTCGTCGTCGAGCGTCTGGGCAGCAGCACTGTCGCTGCCCTCCCTAACCTTTACTTCGCAGTCGATCAAGCCAGCAAAGCTCACACTAACACCCCATCATCTCTTCTACATCCTCTCCCGCTTCGAGGATCTGGGCATCCCTGTCGGCCCTATGAACGTGCGTTTAGAAAACATTCACACCGATGCCTCACCCACCAACTATGTCTCCTTTCTTGGTAGCGCCCAGCGCAACAAGACAAAGTCTTCCGATCGCGACTCCATACATTCAGTGTCCAGCGTTCGCAGCGTGATGTCAGGCATGTCCTCACTTTGGTCGACTTTCCGTATCGGATCCACCAGTGAAGCAAAAGCAGAGAAACAAAAGGCCCAGCTCCAGGAAGACTTGAGATATCTGTATTCTGCCTTTACCAAGATCCCATGCTTGAGGCTCTCTCCTGATCACAAAGCCCGTCTGATTGCAGGATATGAAGAGTTTCCATTCGACACTGCGGTTCCCCTATTCGCTTTTAAGAATGTCACAGCGCTTGAGATTCACGACGTAGACTTTCGACAGTTCTATGGCTGGGACCGCCTGGCCGAGAACCTCCGCAGTCTGACTGTTAAACGAGCAGGTGTTGAGGATCCTGCTGACCTGCTCATCAATATCGTTTTGGATGATATTGACAAGCGTCGCAGACGTTCTGCCAAAACAAGTGCGCCTTGGTCTACTGCGAGCCCACCCCCCAAGCATGCTCAGCTCGCTCGGTCAGAGTCGCCGCCAACGTCGCCCACAGCTGCCGGCAAGCAGAGCACGAGCCCGAGGGGGGCGGCAGTAACCCGCGAAAACTCCACCAAGTCTGGCCAGCGCCAGCGAAGCACATCTCCATCGCGCCCACCTAGCTCCCGTCATGGTTCTTCGCATGTCTACGGCAGGAGTACAGCGAGCGCCCCAAATATTCGCCGATCGTCTGGAAGCTCCAGCTCGAGCGTGCGTTCCACCACTCCACGGGGAAGTTCCTCAAACTTACTTTCTATGGGCTGGTTCCCTGCCACAAAGTGGCGGTTCTTGAGACATCTGAGCTTGGCTGACAATGCTTTGACTACCATTCCGGCTGCCAGTCTCGTTCCCTTGACAAACACACTACAGTCACTGGATCTCTCGGCTAATCTCTTCACTGAAATACCGGAAAGTCTTGCTAACCTTACTTGTCTCCGTGCATTGAATCTCTCCAATTGTATGATAGATGGGTTGCACTCATTGGGACGCAACCCTCTCCCGGCCATTACAACTCTCAATCTCCGATCCAACCGCCTTACATCATTGGTTGGTATCGAACGCCTTCTATCTCTAGAGCGTGTGGACTTTAGAGACAATCGATTGACTGATCCTACCGAAGTGGCGCGCCTCACTGGTGTACCCGACATTACAGATGTTTACGTTAGCCGCAATCCTTTCTGCAAGACGCACGTCAACTACAGGGTTACCATATTTAATTTATTCCGCAAGACCCCGGGCTACACCGAAGACATTGTTATTGACACGACAGGGCCGAGTACGGCTGAGAAGAAGCAACTCGTTGACCGGGCGCCCGAATTGAAGGGAGTCCCCGTTGTGAAGCCCCCACCTGAGGATGACTTGCAACCTATGCCATATGTACCTCCCAAGGTAGTGAAAGCTGTGGACACACCATCTGAATCGCCTGGATTGCTCAAACGCGCCGGGTCACTACAGCGCACCAAGAGTGGAACAAGGAGTGGGCAAGAATCCCAAAAGAAGAAGAAGGGTCCCAAGAGACGGATTGTCGAGCTTTCGCAGAATGAATCGATGCAGCAGTCTTCGCAATCGAGTCTAACAAGTCTTGCCTATGAGGATACTGCCATTGGACAGGCTCCTAAACTCACCAAGCCGGTCAGCCTGGCTGCAGAAGCACCCCGACTGGAGGAACAGTCCAAGGGCAAGAGTGTTGGAGATGCAGGCAAGAAGACTATGCCAGACGGGCGGGCGGTTGCTGATGAAACGCACACAAGTCATCAGCAACTACCCCCGATTGACACGACGACGGCGTCGAAGAAGCGAGCAGAGCCCCAATCTGCGGACGACTTTGAGGTTGGTGAAGAGGAGATGTACAAGAAGAAGATTGAGGCTCTTCGGCAAGATTTTGGCAACACGTGGCTGAGTGCACTAGGGGACGAAGGGTGGGACTCTACATCCGTGACGAGTTTCCCATCTGACCGAGGCTATAACTCTCCGACGATGCAACCCACACTGCCTCGTACCCCAAGCCAGAGTATTGTGTCTGGGCGTACGCTTGGCTAAACAGCTAGACGATTAGCAGGAGACACGGGCAAGCGAGGGGCGAAGCGCCTTGCAGCAATTCCCAAATGCCAACGCCTGTGTGATTTCGACACTTTTGCGATACCCAAAAGATTTTTCCAAATTCGGTTCGTGGGAATGGCTTCCTGCTCGGAGTGAACAGGAGGCTATACCTTTTTCTTTTCTTTTCTTTTTCCTCTCTCTCTCTCTCTTCTTCTTCATCTAATAAGTTTGTGCAAGGCGTTGGATGGGTGACGGGCGACGATGAGATTGCATGGCGCCATGTGCTACGCTCGTTGTACCGGCCAAAGTCTTGGCCTGACGAGAGATTCTGGTTGGCAGCATGTTGCGGATGTGCTGTTTGTGGGTCGGATTCTGTAAAAATATTGGTGCGTCCGGGATGTGCTCGTGGATTGCGCAGTTGGATTTGCCATGAATACGTGGGCTGTCATTGTTTCTTTGTTTTTATTTCAATTCTGCTTTCTTTTCTACTTGACGCTTGCTTGCTTTTTCTACATAATTGGGTTTCTACTAGGAAGCGACGTCAGGCATGGGCGCAGGCAGCAGTGCGAGTTGGGGCGTTGTTTGATCTATTGCATAATGAGCGCACATGTTCGGGTAGATGTCTGCATGAATAGAAGACGAATTCTGGCCTATACGAGAATGGACGGATATACATGGGACGAATGGATGGATGATATCACGTGATTTGCAAGTGAGGACTACGTAACTATGTACTTGGTCTGTAATGCGTGTATGTAAATATACAAGTATGTTGCACTCTGCACAGTCGTGGAGCGAAGACAGGCTCCATGGGCTGGCTAACTAGGGCTACCGGTAGCTTCCGAGCTACGTACATGAACAGTGTGTGAACAGGCGGTCCGGGACGAAGTGCATGTAGGTACAGCGCATGTCATGAGCAGGTCAGTATTTTAGCAAAAAAAAAGAGGTTCGCCGGCTGAAGCGGGATGTGGATGGGAGGGGGGGGTTTGAGGCAGGCTGCTAGGCCAGAAAGCGCAGCACGGTCAAGGCACTGGCGCAGTCTAGAGTGAGACTGTGCTGACTGTTTAATAACATGGCATTAACGGGCTGTCGTATTCCGAACGGCGTGCAGTGGCAGTGGTACCCAACGGGCCAAAAGGGTCGAGGACAAGTCGAGGACAAGTCGAGGACAAGTCGAGGACAAATCGAGGAGATTGTGGTGGCGCTGTGGCAGGTGTCGAGGAGGGCAGGCTAGACATGTGTGTGGTGTCTTAGCGGCAGTTGCAGCCGGTCAGGTGCGATGTCGACGACGGTGGCCACGGCCGGTACCTGGCGGGGGACGGGCAGCTGAGGCCTGTGTCCATGTCAGCGTCTGACGGTGCAGAGGTTGGCACTGGTGTTGGCGTGGGCAGGTATGGGTATGGGTGTGGGTGTGTGTGTGTGTGTGTGTGTGTGCGTGGTGGGCGAGGGAGAGGCCCTTTGTTATCATGGCTCGCTGTGCTGCTCTCCCACAGCCCCGACGCGCGTCTCTGTTGGGCTAGCACACCTTTTGCGCCAAGCCAGGCCTAGGTCTGAAACCGTGCCTGCTCTGCAAAACTACTCGGGCGTTGTGATCCTCTCTACCACCGCAACCCAACCCGGCCTACCTACCATCAACCCACTGCCTGCTCCTGTCTTGCCACCAAGCCCCGACGCTGCAGACAACCCGTACTCGCTCATCGCCCACACTGCCTACTTTTGTCGTCCATCGCCCGCCTGTCTGCCAACCCCCCCGCTCCTCCAGGCGGTGAAGTCACTCCCAGCATCCCACTCGACAGGCTCCCGCCCATAACAACGCCTCAGCGCCTCAGCGCCTCAGCGCCCCCGCTCCCCTCGCCCTCAACTGCCCACCGCGCAGCCCACACAGGTATCCCCATATCAACACGCACAATTGACCAGCGCAATTTGCAGCCGCCCCACCCGTCGCGTGATCCCAGCTCTGCCAACAGGCACTTCTTGAGGGGCTTTGAGCCATTCTCCACACGGCGACAGCCTGCACCCGTCTGCCACTCTAACCGCCCCATTCGTTGACATCAGAGGTACGTGACGCTCTCTCTCCTCCCCTTCTTCCCCTTTGCTGCAGCCGCACGCGATGCATCGCTCGGCACCTAGCCAGCGTCATCGCCCTTGTCGTGGTACTCGCTGTCCACGACACGCTCCTGCCGCCGTCCGTAGGCCTCGCACCCGCACCCACCGACCTGCCAAACACAAACGGCTAGAGCGCCGCTAACACGGCCAGTGCAGCAAGGGAAGAGAGAGAAAAAAAAAGGCCTTCCGTACAAAGCCTTCGCCAGTGCCACGCGCAAATCTTCCTCACCCACCCACGCGAGGTTCTTCCTTGCACCTTCAGCCACCGAGCCCAGCGCCAGTAGCAAGTCACAGCTATGGCCGAAACCGAGGTGGACTTGGACTCTATCATAGACCGCCTGCTCGAGGTCCGCGGCAGCAGACCCGGCAAGCAGGTCCAGCTCCTCGAAACCGAGATCCGCTACCTGTGCACCAAGGCTCGCGAAATCTTCATCTCACAGCCCATCCTGCTCGAGCTCGAGGCACCGATAAAGGTCAGTCACAACGCGTAGTGCTGCGAAGCCCAGTGTCTGGCTTCAGAGCACCTACTGACTTTTGCATGCACCAGATTTGCGGAGATATCCACGGCCAGTACTACGATCTGCTACGGCTGTTTGAGTATGGCGGCTTCCCCCCAGAGGCAAACTACCTCTTCCTCGGCGACTACGTCGACCGTGGCAAGCAGTCGCTCGAGACGATATGCCTTCTCCTCGCGTACAAGATCAAGTACCCCGAGAACTTTTTCGTTCTGCGTGGCAACCACGAGTGCGCCTCCATCAACCGCATCTACGGATTCTACGACGAGTGCAAACGGAGATACAACATCAAGCTATGGAAGACTTTTACCGACTGCTTCAACTGTCTGCCCATTGCCGCCATTATTGACGAGAAGATCTTCACCATGCACGGTGGCCTGAGCCCAGATCTAAACTCAATGGAGCAGATTAGGCGTGTCATGCGACCTACCGATGTGAGTTTGATCCATGCAAATGTTGACCCAATTGTTGGAACGCACACACTGACGAACATCTGTAGATTCCCGATTGCGGTCTTTTGTGCGATCTGCTGTGGTCCGACCCAGACAAGGACATTACGGGATGGAGTGAGAACGACCGTGGTGTAAGCTTTACGTTTGGGCCCGACGTTGTGTCTCGTTTCCTGCAAAAGCACGACATGGACCTGATTTGCCGTGCGCATCAAGTCGTAGAAGATGGCTACGAGTTCTTCTCCAAGCGTCAGCTTGTGACACTGTTCAGTGCACCCAACTACTGCGGCGAATTCGACAATGCAGGCGCAATGATGAGCGTCGATGAGAGTCTGTTGTGCTCGTTCCAGGTAAGCCTAGATGAAGGGGGTGTGTGTATGTGTCTATCTATGCAAAGTGCTGACAAATAACTGTAGATTCTCAAGCCTGCAGAGAAGAAACAAAAGTATGTCCCCAATCTCGGTAGACCTGCGTCTGGCGGCAAAAAGCGCTAGAGGCAGTGGCTGCTCTACTCATTGTGAATCAATACCAACTTCTTGTGCAGCAGGTTTGGGCGCCGTTAGATGATGGCAGTGGTCAGCCCCCCTCCGAGTCCGATATGCCTCACGACGCGAAACATATACTCGATCTCGATTTCGTTACCCACTCTTTGGCTTTCCGACGGCCTTTGACGATTTGTACACAGTCCTGTCCTTCATTCTTTGTGATTCGAGTACCGTTGCGCGCGATGCAAAAGGGAAACTGCGGTCGACGCTCCGTGGCGGACGATGCGACCTTTGACGACTCTGCCTTTTTCGACTTGCCGGCGACAAGAAGAGGCGGAGGTTGTAGCAGGGCAGAGAAAAAAGGCACGCGATGGTAGGCTAGCAGAGATGCGGACAAGAAACATGATATCAGGAGAAAAAAGCACAAGGGGCATGACTAACGGCCTGGATACGTTTTACGGTTGTTGCATGTTCTACAAAAGGGTCTCTGTGGCGAGGATAGTCTGGATTGTCTAAGGCGGGCTGGATGGTGGGCAGCTATCAGTGGCCTTTGAATTGGGCTTGTTCAGGCTATTGAAGCATTTGTGGACTCGTGTGGACTGCTTTGTCCTTTGGGCAAGTGAGAGGCTTTTTTACACGGGACGATGTCTGTCATTTTTCTTTCCTTGTCCTCTTTCTTTTTCTTCGTTTGCCGCGTTGAACCAGCAACCTTTTTTGGGGATGAGGATGTAAGCTAGTAGTTTCGAAATGGAGTATGCGTATCCCCTTTGCGAGCGTGGTTTGCGAGTGCAGGGGCCATGAAGTGAGAGAGAGGTATTTTGGTAGCATGTGTACTAAGCAAGTGGGCACGAGGGGCGGACGGCGGCGCTCGGCTCGTATAGGGAACACGGACGAAGGCGAGACAGAGAACAGACGAGAGCACGGCGAAGAAGGAAAAAAATAAACAGGCGAGGAAACCATGACAAGACTCGGCCGATGAGCAAGGGATGAGACGTCTGCGATTGATTCTCGCCAGGGTTGAGGGGGTTGTTATTTTCTTATTCTTGTTTGAGGCAGACACACACACACACACACACAGAGAGAGAGAGAGAGAGAGAGAGGGGGGCAGAGAGGGAAGTGCGTGCGTCTTGTTTCTTTTTGGGCTGCGTGAACCATGGCCGTGGGAGGAGGCACGGCAATGGCAAAGGCAATGGCAATGGCAATGGCGAGGATGGCGTCGCTGGGCTTGGCTGGGCGGCACGATGATGTCAAGGGGAGCGTGCATTTGATAGGGCTTGTGCTTGTGCTTGTGCGTGCACAGTGGGAAATGCAAGGCCAGGCCTGAACAAGAGGGCGTGTGGCAGTGCTCGCGGCCTCGTCGGGCGTCGTGGGCGTCGTCAGAGCCTGGCAGCGTGCGGTCTAAGCGTAAGCGCCGCCTCCGCCGACCGTGGCTCCGGTTGCAGCCACCACCACCTGCCCGTTCCAATGTAGTCATCCTCCAGCCGCCTATTGATTCCCCAAACCTGGCCTTCACCCGCCTCGCCGTTCCTTGCTGTGCCCGTGTGCTGTCACTCACTCACTCTCTCTCTCCCTCTCCCCCTCTCTCTCATCTCATCTCGTCTTCTTCCTCTTCCCCACCATCGCACTCCCTCCATCCCTGTGCCGTTGCAGGATCCGCTTGGCTTTCAATGTGTGCGCTGTAGTTCCACCACCCCCCTTCGCGCCTGTCGTCACTCCTTTGCCCGCCCTCCTCCGTCGCTGCGTCGCGCGCCTTCCGCCCACCACCCAGCTCCCACTACGACCAGCACCACCACCGCCACCCCTGCTACTGCCATGTTTTGAACATCTGAATAGACGACCGACGTCACTCTGTACGCAGCCGCCATGGCCGAGTACGCGTATGTTTCCCTGCCCTGTCCTCCCCTGCCCGGCCCTGCACTGCCCTGCCACTACCGCCGCTACCCAAGTACTCTACTGACATGCCGTCTCAACACAGCTTCATCGCGCATTCGGCTCCCTGGGTCCACAACTCAGGCGCCATGACGCCCTCGCGCCTCCGCTCCCTATCTCCCATGCCCAAGAACCATGTCACCCGCTCCATGTCCACACCTCAACTCGCCAAAACTGCCCAGTCGCAGTCGCAGTCGGAAGCCGAGAGCGAAGGCATCAACACGATTCCCGACCCGCGCTCAGCGACTCCTCAACCCTCCCTTTTGCGCCATGACTCGAACGACTCCCATCCCGACTTTAGTCAGGAGGTGTCAACCCTTAGCACCAAGCTCATCAACGCTATCAACCACTCCACCATGCTAGACGACTCGTTGCAGCAAACTAGGCACGAGCTAGAAGCTGCAAGGGAAAAGCTTATGCGCCTAGAAGCCCAGGTCAAGGAGCATGAAGGCAAGATTGCAAAAGGTCTCTTGGTCGAAAAGGTGGTTTATGACAAGATGGAGAAACAAATGGCCAATGAGCTGAAAGAGGAGCGCAAGCGGAGGGCCCAGGCCGAGGCTGCCAAGCGCAAGACGGACAGCGAGGTCGAGGCTCTGACAGCTGCTTTGTTTGAGGAGGCCAATGTGGTGAGTCGCATTGCATGCGCTAGTGACGCGTCACGACTGACGAGAACAGATGGTTGCAGCCGCACGTAAAGAAACCGAGGCTTCCGAGAAGCGCGGCGAACAGCTGCGACAGCAACTGGGTGATGCAGAGGTGCTCCAGCATTCTCTCCAGGACCAACTGCAAGATCTCAAAGGCGTTGTGGAGAAGATGAGCTCACATGGCGACGACAACGAAAGCCATGTTCTGACAACCACCACTACTCCTTCGACACCCGGCCTTTCACCCGCGGACAAGATGAGCAAACTATTCGAAGCCATGAACCTAACACCCAGCACGCCCGGATCGGACGAAATCAGCCCCGACCATCCACTGCACTTTTCGCATCTGATCCATCCCGTACTCCGTTCCGACCTGACAGCATTCAAGGAATTCCAAGACATGCTCAAGATTAGCACTCGCTCATCAGCCCCAGCAAGTCGCGCCTCGAGCGGCAACTATGGCAGCCTTACTGTCCTCGGACTTGGTTCCCTGACCAACAGCTCCACCACTTCCCTGCCATCCAAATCATCCATATCAATCAACAATTCTCCCCGAGAAAACATTTCTACTGCAGGAATGCCAAATCTCAAAGACGACAAATTTTACAAACGCGCTCTGGTGGAGGATATCGAACCAACATTGCGTTTGGATCTCGCACCTGGGTTATCCTGGATGGCACGCCGAACAGTTCTCAGTAGTATCAGTGCCGGTTCTCTGGTGGTTGAGCCCAACCCCACGCCTACATCAAGATTCCGGGTCCCGATCTTCCCCTGTTCCCTCTGTGGAGAGTCAAGGGCGGGCGAGCAGTATGCTCGCAAGTTCCGATTCAAGCCATCCGACACGGAGGATGCTCAGCGCTACCCCCTATGCGACTATTGCTTAGGCCGAGTCCGTGCCACATGCGACTATATTGGCTTCTTGCGCATGGTTGCTGCTGGCCACTGGCGGGCTGAAACAGAGGAAGAGAGGAAATCGGCTTGGGAAGAGAGCGTCCGTCTACGCGAGCGCATGTTCTGGACGAGAATTGGAGGTGGTGTTGTTCCATCTTTTGTTCCTCTGCGCGACAGTCCCAGGAGTCCAACATTTACCAACAGCGACACCTCGCTTGAGCAGAGAATGAGCGAAGAGAGCGAAATATCTTTTGAACCCAGAGATATCACGGTCAATGGCCCAGCGACTGCAAGCGAGCCAAGCAAGAGAGACGAAGATCCGTTTCAGAGTAAGGGAGATGAAACACTGAAGCGAATTTCTATTGGCAAGACTGTCATTTCGGCGGATGCCAGCGGAAATGCAGACCTTGATTCCAAGTCGACCCCAACTCAGCATGTGGAGGATAATGCTGAGCCAACACCGGCCTCGAGCCAAAACGAAGAAGAAAAGATTGAGCAACAAGCCGAAGCTCAACTTCAGAAGGAGTTTCGCAAATCGCTCGATACGAAATGGCTCACCGAGCAGCCGCCGCTACGACGTCAGCGATCGTCGTCCATTCCTCCACCCCCGATTCAGGTACGGAAAAAGGAGGACCGACTCAGTTTGAGGATCCCCGGCTCCATGCCAGGAGCTTTTGAGTAGAATGGTTTGGCACCAACTATACTAATAATTCACATTTCCTATCATCAACAACCATCGCATCATCATTAATCCGTTTGGATTGGCAGCAGATGGCGGTAGATATGCTGATTCAAACGAGAGAATAGTAGCTTTTTTTTTTTTTTTTCTCTCTCTTTACACCACTTTGGGAGCTTGGTTTCTGTGGCGTGTCATTTAAGAAAAAACCGGAAGGGAGGCAGGGAAGGCAATGCAAAGGGAAAGAAAGGGAAAAATGCTCCGGTTTGACACGGTCACAGTCTTGGCACCCAAGGCTTTGAATGGGATGGAATGGAATGGGATTGATGGATATGGAAAGGGAACAAAGGGAAATGGGAGGAAACTTGGGCGTTATATACCAGGAGTTTTTGTGTCGTTGTTGTCAACCAACGTTTTTGTTACAAATATCCTATTTACAACTAGGCATTGCGAGGGGAAGCGAAGCGAGGCAGGCTAACGGAGGGGGGGGGGGGGGAAGGAGATGGAGAACAGGCAAAGGAGACACAAAGTCGTGGACTTTTTTTTGTTGTTGTCTTGTTAACACCGATGAGTTGCAATCTCTCGTGTTTCCCCCGTGCTATTTCCATCTTAATTGTACTATATCTATACTGCAAAGGCAGAGGAAGAGAAGAGAAATTACAAAGATAACAGACTTGTCATATTATTATTCATTTGCGCTTGTGCTTCTTTTTTTTTAAAAAATATTTGGAAGAAGATGGTTTACAAGAGACATAAACTGTCATGTTTTGAATTCATACATGTTACCCGCTTTTAAGAAATGCATTTTATGATGAAGTGGAAGAAGAAGAAGAAGAAGAAAGAGAGGGAAAAGAGAATCACAGACGGGTTTACTTCCCTCGTCCTTTACCGTTCTTCTTTCCTCCCCTCCCCTTTGCCTTTTTCTGCTTGTGCTTCTCACTCAACGAGCCATCGAGCAACGCAGTAAACGTCTCGCTGCGTGTCTTGGGCGCTTGATCTGGCACTTCGACATCGTCTTCACCTTCTTCTTCTTCTTCTTCTTCTGCCTGTCCTTCCTCTTCTTGGTTCTCTTCCGCGTCCTGATTTGCCAGACGCGTATTACGTTTTCTTGTGGTGCGAGTCTGCGCCTCCTCAGCCTTTCTATCTTTTTTGGACGGCCGACCGCGTTTCCTAGGCCGGGCTGTATCTGCTTCGGCTCCGTCTTGCACACGCGCCTTTTTGACTGCTGGTTCCTCTTCTAGTCCTTCGAGCACTTGCTCATCTGAGCCATCCTGTTCTTCTTGTTCTTCCACCCCCCGCTTCTTAGGTGTTACATTCTGTCCCTTTTGCACCTCCTTTCCCTCGTTGTCAAACTTCTTGTTGATTTGCTGTGCCTTGAGATGCGCCCGCGCTCGTTCCTTGGCCATGCGCTCCTGCCTCTCTAGATCGTACTTGTCGTTGCCTGATAGCCCGTGTTTGATGAAGCGTCCCGCGGCTGCAACATCGAGGCGCGCTCGTCCTTCTGCACTCCCTTTTATGCCGCGATCCTCGATCTCTTTGATTTTGCTGTTGTACTGGCGTAGACGCGCGATTTCTTTGAAGATGGCATGTTCGGTTGCGTTGACGCCGGATGCAGTGAGCGAGGCGAAGAGAAGCGACTCAATGGCATATGCAGCGAGGCAGTAGAGTTTGGCTTTGTCGAGGAGAGGGAGCGATGATGCGGTTGTAGAGAGCGGTTTCGAGAGTAGTGGCTCGAGAGCGGTGGTGAGCTCGTCAATGTCGACTTCGAGGTCTTCTACCAGGTCCGGGAGATCGATTTGCGGGTCCATTATTGGGAATTTCGAGTCGCAACTGTGGTGATGGAGTTATGATGGGTTGCGACTATGCGCGACGGAGCTATTGGGGTTATAGTGTTGTGCTTGGTATGGTACGGTCGCGAAGTTGAGTTTAGAGAAAAGTAAAGGGCCGTGCGTAAACCCGCGCTAGCTCCGACTCTCATCTGAATCTCTATTTGGTGACCCTCCGATCTCTCATAGCGTCATTCACCCATCTTCACGAGACCCCCGTAATACTCCGCCTTCGCTGCTAGTCGCGCCAAGTTACCACGCATGGGAACATAAAATCGATCAAGCTGTCTTCCTTCTTCGTTTCGCAATTCATCACCAGGCTGCGGCCTCGGATACCCTATATACGCGCAAGATGCAACATCGGTAGCAATTGCGCAAGCCGGGCGGCTTACACTCACTCAAGAAATCTCATGACAAGCTGGAAAAGGGAGGATCGTGCGGCTATGGAGGATAAGTCGCTGGATATGTGCGTGGTACTCTTAACCTTATACCTTTGCAAAACTTACTCTTTTTAGCAAAGACGAACCCGCCGCTTCGCCAACTTCTCGTAATACCGCCGATTTCTATCGCGCCAAGCCTGTAGTGGACCGGAGAATTCACATCATGGGCATTGGAAATGTGGGAAGCTTCATTGCACATACGCTTCGGGGGATTCCCAACCCTCCTCCAGTGACGCTATTATTTCCGCGATGGGAGAGGCTGAAGGAGTGGAATGATTCGCCGAAAAAACTGACTTTGATTACCGACGGGGATGTCGAGGTACAAGAAGGATATGACGCTGAATTGGCCATACCGCGCATACGGTATCACGGGAAAGAGGTGGGCTTGGACGCTTCGTCAACGGAGACTGCAGGAGACGTCACTATCTTGGAAGGAGAATCAACAGAACCCATAAGTTCTCTGATAATCTGTTCCAAGGCACCGTATGTCTTACAAGGACTGTCATCTGTGAAACATCGACTACACAAGGACTCTGTCGTTTTATTCTTGCAGAATGGAATGGGGATCGTTGAAGAAGTCAATCGAGAAATCTTTCCTGATCCAGCGACGAGACCACACTATATGTTGGGGATCAATTCGCACGGAATGCACACCTCGCCAGATGGTCAATTCACAACTGTTCATGCTGGATTCGGGACCATCTCCTTGGGTATATTGCCGCATGAACGAGACCGCCAGCCAGACTCGCCGTACATGCCCAAGCCGAAGTTTACGGCTCCAAAAGATAGCCCACCAGTATATCCCGGCCCTCCTGATGAACTAAACTCCGAATACCCTCCCCCAAGCAGCGCAAAGTTTTCTTTTACACCAAACCAACGCCATCTACTGCGCACTCTTCTCCGCACACCAGTGCTCAGCGCAACATCCTTTTCACCACCCGATCTGTTGCAAATGCAGCTCGACAAGCTTGCAGTCAACTGCATCATCAACCCTTTGACTGTACTTCTTGATGCACGAAACGGCGCTATCCTGAACAATTACGCCTTGACACGCACAATGCGTCTTCTCCTCTCAGAAATCAGCCTCGTCATCCGTTCCCTGCCTGAACTCCAATACATCCCTAATGTCCAACAGCGATTTGATCCCGGCCGTCTCGAAACTGTAGTCGTCGCGGTAGCAAATCTTACCAGAGACAATGTGAGCAGTATGCTGGCGGACACGAGAAAGGGTATGCAGACGGAGATTGACTACATCAACGGGTGGGTAGTGAAGAGGGGCGAGGAATTGGGCATCAGGTGTGCCATGAATTATATGATTATGCAGTTGGTCAAGGGTAAGAGATTAGTGGTGCAGCATGAGATTGACGAGGGTGTGCCGCTAGTTAAGCCCAAGCAAGCGAGAGCTGACACCGAGTTGGATGTTAGAGAGGGTGTGGCCAAGGCTATTGAGAAGGGGAAGTTGTAATGGATAGTTTTGTATTCAATGTTCTTCAGCTACTACTTAGTTCATGTTCTTTAACATATTCGTGGTTCAGATGGGGTCGCTGATCAGGAAATCAATGTGCTAGCCATCCAATGCAAACTTTCGCAAATAGTCCTCCGACCTGCCTTCCATCCACTTCCTCACGGGCAGCAAGACTTCTCAACTAACGGTGGAGTATCCACACGATTCTCACCTTGGAGGTAACCCCCCATGAATAGGCAGTACCAGGCAAGCATAAGCCCTGAGCACTGCTCGTCTCCATACCCCGCGGGAGGTTTTCACATAGACGTCAAGTTTATCAACCGATCAGTTCATCAATCAATATACTCCCCAACTGGAAACACGGGATAGTATCTGTGTGCTTTTCAGCTCAGAACGGAAGCTTGCGTGCAACCTCCATCTTGGCCGCGAATTCCAGCCATTTCGCATCCGTCCTGTCCAGCTGGTAACAGATCATGGCCCCGATTGCCTCGTTCCAAGCTTCTGCGTATTGCCTAATGGAGATGTTGTTCGCCTTCATATGAGAATTCAGGGTCAGCTGGGTTAGACGTTCAAACGTCATAGTTGCGTTTGGGTATTTGGCTTTGTACTCTGGAAGCTTGTTTGGGTCGTAGGTGAAAGGCATCGGTTTGGGAATCTTCTGGGACTCGCAGTCGGCCTCCAGATGATTGCTAAATTGCCAAATCCAGCATGAAAATGATCGTCTTGAATAGCGCTTTCGAGCAAACGCCTGCGGTGGAGAGTGACCAGGCACCACAAAAAGACTTCTGGTTTCAAGTCGTTCATCGGAAAGCCCATTCTCTCCGCAAGTTCATGGATGTTGAACCTAATGTTATTAGTAGGTTTCAAAAAACATGGGGGGAGTAGGGAAACTTACTTGTGGTATAAGCCGACATGCCAGGCCGGTCGGTTGACCATGTTGATATCAATCAAGAAGCACATAACATCATAGGGTTTGGCAGCACCGACTGTTGTGAGGTTTTGCTTGGGAAGACGCCCAAGAACCAGTGGTGGCAATGTCGCTCGTAGCCCTGTGGACCATCTGGCATGAATAGGCGGCCGGTTTTGAATGTCATAGATCCGGTTGAAATGGCTTTTATTTTTGCTGACAAAAGGATAGATGACAACCAAGCTAGCCCCATAGGCACGTGCAACAATAGAGACGCTGGGCTCATTTTTGAAGATAAGACTCCCGCGGTCAGGAGGGTAGTAGAATTCTTAGTTTCGAGTGTCTGCCAATTCTTTTGTATCCAAGTTCTTCAGAGTCGCTTGAACGTCAGCATTTGTTACTAACTGACCCCTGTTACTCTTGCTGACTTGTTTCTGAGAGGCCAGTGCTGCAGCAAGTGCCTTTGTCCAAGTCTCAAAATGTATCCACTTCATCTGAGCAGAAGCTTTGTACTTGATAGGTGCATCGACAATACCGGGGCAGTTCGGGCGATTAAGCTCAGGCTCGTTGTGTATGATGGGATTCGGATTTTTCTCAAGACCTTTAGCAGAAAGTGGGTGATCATAACTTGTCCGAGTACTGGAAAGCTCTTGGTACTGAATGAGGTAGGCTTTAGCGGATTGGAGATTCGTTTCTTTGCGCTCGACACGATAGTTGGGAGGTGGCGGCCCATGTTTGCGGAAATTGGCGAGATGCGCATTCATCATGACCTCACCATCGACCATGGCTTTTGCCTGAGGATCGTCACTGGAAATATAGGCGGCCATGGTAAAGATACCAGTGGTTTAGATATTGGGAGGCGAAGGTATCTATTAGAGAAATTGGTAAGCAAAATGTCAGAAAATCGATGTTATAGATAGGCTACTTACTTGGCAACAAGTAATCGTATCTGGATGCTACAATATGTACTTCCCGGAGTCTAAAGGCCCGTTGATGGACAATAATGAACGACTTAGGGTAATAAAGAGTACAGCGCATATAATGGAGTATCTAGCTTTGGACTCAGACGTGCAAGACCTTTTTGGTGGTGAGGTTGAAAGACGTCGTGTGAGAAGAGAGAAGGAGTGACGCCTCTGACAGCAAACAATGAGATTCTTTCACTCTCACTCCTCTCTGTTTGATGATGAGTCATTTCATCATGGGCCGTGTCCGTATAGCATCGTTTGGATTAAGCAGTGAGTCAGCATCACGATTCGCATGTTTAGTTTCCGACTTCATTTTGAAAAATGAGGTCCTTGTATAGGAATTATTTAATTGGACTGTTTTGTGCTCTTTGGTCCTTTTGCTCCATCACAACACATCAAAAGCTCAACCTTCAAGTGTGCAATAGCTAAACGACAGCAGGTGAAGCGGTACGCAAGGAGGTACAGTTCGCTGGTACAGTGATTTTATTACATCCACATACTGCCCTCCCCTATGGGACACATGCAGTAGTATCTGGGCCCCTATGGCGATTCACGGGCCCGAATACATTTATGTTGAAAGCAAACGGAAAGAGAAGAAATGGAGGAGCAGCCTACACACGCCAGGGTCAGGCAGCCCAAAGATACTACTCAAGCTCTGCCTCCCTCAATCCCCTCTTAAACCTATCAATTGCCCTAGCCTTTGTCTCCTTCCAATCCACATGCGGCTTGGGATATCCCAATTTCTCAAACTCTTCCTTTGACAGCCTTGCATACGGCGCGAAGACAGCCTTGCCTTTTACATCCTTGAGCTCAGGAACCCATTTCCTGATATAATCGCCATCTGGATCGTTCTTTTCGGCCTGCGACACGGGGTTGAACACGGTGTAGCTTGGTTCCCAGCCCTGCGTGTTGTTGGAGAGATCCCAGTCGATGAGGGTTTCGGCAAAGTAGCGCTCGCCACGGCGGTAGTCGAGAAGCAAATTGCAGTATAGATATGACGACACGTTCATACGCAGGCGATTGTGCATGTATGCTTCAGCATTTAGCTGGCGCATGCCTGCGTCGATAAAAGGCTCGCCAGTTTGTCCCTTGTACCATTTTTCCCAGCCTTCCTTGTCGTCTTCCCATTGTACAGAGTTGAATTTGAGGTTCTGCGGTAGATTCATGGATGTGTGCGGCACGCAGACTGTGTGCTGTCGATATAGCTCGCGGAAAACGATTTCTCGCACCCAGCTGTAGACGCCGCCTGAGGCTTTGGATTCGGTGAAGTCAGTGCTGCCGCGGTTGTAGTCGACAACTTTGCGGAGAGCTTCGCGCACGGAAAACATGCCTGCGCTGAAGTAGGCCGACATGCGCGATGTACTGTTTGCGGCCGGGTTAGAGCGGGTAGATGCGTAATGGGAAATTTGTTTGAGAAACGAATCCATGCGTTTTGCGCCTTCAGTGTGGCCAGCCGGCCAAAGTTTTCGTATCCTCTTCTTCTCATCTTCCGACTTGAATTGCTTATCCTTGGCGGGCTTGGGTGCTGGTGTATCGAACAGATCCTTGAGCTCTTTCTTCATAGACGAAGGGTTTGCGGTAGGTGGAGGGCGTGTATCAAGGAGCTCGGGTTCTTCTCGTAGTCTGCTGAGCCAGGCTTTATGATATGGTGTGAAGACCTTCATTGGCGAACCGGACGATGTGGTCATCGTACCTGGTTCAATAACAGTCTGATCGTGGAAAAGAGATACCTGGATGTCTTTTCCAGAAGTCTTGACTAACTTCAGATCTCGGCGCAACTCGTCAATCTCATACTCGTAGTTACCAAAGACATGGGAAACTTTGTGATTCTTTAGCCACTCAACGGCTGCCTCAACAATCCTCTTCCTGTCTTCGCACTCTACAAAGACCAATGGTATGTTTAGTTCCTTGAGTTCTCTTTGCATAATCTTCAACCCCTCACACATGAAATCGACTCTTGCTGGGCTGGTCCCATGCCATGATTCATCGGCAGGACAGTTGATGTAAAAGCACACCAGAGGTTTCTTGGCGCTTTTTGCAAGCTCAGAAGCATGATGCAGCGCGGTGTTATCCTGTATTCGGAGGTCCTTGGGGTGGAACCAGTGAGCTACTTTTGTCACGTCTCTAACCTCATCTTGCGCGCTGAGTGCTTCCTGAACTTGATCGTAAGGAAGATTTTCGTCGACTTGCTTTGCGCGTTTTGCAGATGTGTGGCCGAGCTCGTCACGTTGGTAAGATGTTCTCTTTGACATATCTGCTTTGGCAGACTTCTTGAGTGTGGTCCGATTTTGGAAACGCGTCGCGTGACTAATGACGCGATTTGGTAGAAGCGGTAATGTGGTGTTGCAGGCCGCAGTTCGTCTGGCAGCAGAGATTCGGACAGTATGCGATACAAAGGCGCTTCTGATAAAATACATTGGCTGTGTTGCTAATACATGGCTGCGTCTTTGTACCTATGCATGAGCAGATTTACATGAGGGTCTCAAGTGGTGACGTCGACAGGACCAGACTATCCTGACTACGGCCGATTCAAGGCCACACCATGATGGGCAGCCGACATCGAACACCAATGGAGAGCATCACTATCGTTGTTTCAGATGCAAGATCTGGGGATCTCCCTGGCTCCCGCTGCAGCATGCGATCTATATCCACTCCCCTGGATTTGGCTATGTCGTGCCTGGATAGCGTTGTATTGTGTTGCATGGTAGGAGGGGTTTGTGGATGCAAGACACGCGACAGCCACCAGTCCATAAAAACGACGACTGATGTTTATGCCCATATCACCGGTCGACTTCGCGCGATACAGATTTTGGTCCCGGTAGAGCGCTAGGATTCCGATCGATGGAATGGCCCCAGGGAGAGTCTTCAGCCCGGGAAAACTGGCAGGCTGGCCAGCCACGTCGTTTCCCACAACCACAATCGCCGCCGGCAATATATCCGCTTGGGGTGTGGGTCAAGGAAGATATCCTCACCTGGTCTGACGGAGAGGCGGGAAAGTATGACGAATAGAGATGTAGTTTACTGAGCACAACGGGGAGCGGTCCGTTTCCCAACCATGCGCCAAGCTACATGGCGTAGCTGTCAAACCAATCGCATGCCATGTGCTCGCAACGTGATGCCAAGACACCCACGTTGAATGTCTGCCAGATCCCGAACAGGCAGCTCGGCAAAACGTTGATTGATGATATTGGCTCATAACCGGACCATCCCAGCGGACCGGGCGCTGGTCCATGGTGCTGGATGTGTTCTCTCGAGCAGTAAGATTGTTGGATTATCGCACGAGGGCGGCTGGACATGCATTCCTCTCCACAAACTAGCATCCCCGGGAATTCAATGCAATACCTGGTAGCTTGATATGCACGCCATGACTACGTATGGTGTATTCCAGGAATCCGGCACCAGGTACCTACAAAGACTTATAAAAGTGCCAGGTACAGCTCCTAATTCTTTTGCTTCATCGCAATCTTTGAGAGCCTTGTGTGACTGTCCATCTCTCAATCGCGTTCATCATGAAGTGCACATGCTCGGCTATCGTGGCAGCAGCCCTTTTAATGGGCCCTGTTTCTGCGACTGCATTCAGGAGACTTGGTGCTTGCCCAACGCTTGGTAAGCTCGTCCTCCATATCTACGCTTTTGTATCTCAGCTAACTCATCGGCAGGCTGTGTGTTGCCACCTGATCAGTTGCGCCCATACTCTGTTCAATAATACCAAAACTCACTTGCTAACGACAAAGCCAGGGCTGACTTTCTCGCTGGCCAATTCTTCGACATTCGACTTGAGGTGCACCAGCCGACCAATGGCTCCGAGTTTATCGGGCTACCTCTGGATGAACAGTTCACCTTTACTGTTGGAAAGAAGGGCGAAGAAGCAAAACCTGTAACCGAGTTCTTCAACCTCGAAGAGCCGGAGCTGGAGAAATGGAAGTTTACGTATTTCGAAGGTACGTGAGACGTTGGAGACATCGATGCTACAAGGTTTTCATGGAATTGGTGTATGGTTCTTGTTGTTAAGCGCGAAAGAACGTCGATAGTTGGATTTATGTGCTAGCCGGGTGAATGGTTGGTCACGTGACGGACACAGGCATAGCTGACCACCATCCAGACCTGTTCGCCCGCGATGCCAAAAAGCCTTCCCTAGTCAATGTAGCCTCCAAAGCCTACCGTCGCATTGCTTTGTATGAGCCCGGAGAATACACAGCCACCTTGCACTACAACAACGGGAGCAAAACCGAAGCCACATGGACTGTACGTGATCTGGCTGAGGAACGCAAGACCAAAAACATCATTCTCTTCATCGGAGACGGTATGACGACCAATATGATTTCGGCAGCACGCCTAATTGCCCATAAATCTATCAATGGGAAGTATCAAACCACTCTGGCGATGGACAAGTTCCCCAGCGTTTCTCATCAAATGACGCATTCGCTTGATTCTTTTATTACTGATTCTGCCAATTCTGCGGCTGCTTTGAACACTGGACACAAGAGTACTGTCAACGCTTTAAACGTTTATGCTGATTCATCTCCGAATCCCTCAGACGACCCGAAGGTAGAGTCGATTGCTGAAATTTTCCACCGTTTGACCGGTGGACATATCGGTATCGTCTCTACTGCGTTCATTGCCGATGCTACTCCTGCCGCTCTTGTTGCTCATACTCGCCTTCGAAGCCAGTATGGAGCCATTGTTGACACATTCCTCAATGGGCTTCAGAACTACACCTGGACAAAGACTCCGATAGATGTGATCTTCGGAGGTGGAGGCGAACAGTTCTATCCTTCTGAACTCGGTGGAGTTACCTATCAGGATAAGAATTACTACGATGAGTTCGCTACTCAGGGTTATCAGGTTGTGCACAACCGCACTAGTCTCCTGGCGGCCTCGCCCGAAGAGAAGACTCTCGGCATTTTTACAACGTCCAACATGGCCAAGTGGCTTGATCGTACGGTCTATCGTAATAACTTGAATCAGTCTCTTTCGCCAACTGGTGATAAGAAGCCTGCTCTAGACCAGCCTGGCCTCAAGGAAATGACACTCAAGGCCATCGACATTCTGGAAAGCCGCTCTGGCGACAAGGGCTGGTTTCTCATGTCTGAAGCTGCAAGTATTGATAAGATGATGCACGTACTTGATTATGATGTAAGTAAACAGCCATTCTGTTCTATGTGGGGGTTGTGAAGTGCTGACAGGTGGTGGTGACAGAGAGCGCTTGGCGAGCTTCTCGAGCTTGATGACACCATCAAGGCGACCATTGAACATCTAAACTCCACAGATTGTCTCAAGGATACTTTGATCATCGTTACTGCTGATCATGGCCATGGTTTTGATGTTATGGGCTCCGTTGACACGCATTACCTCGCCGCGCAGAACACCGATCGCAAGAAGCGCGACGCGATCGGTGTCTACGAGCAATCTGGTCTCTCTGAATACATTAACACAGGCAATCTAACTTACACAGGATCTAATTTTCCTAGCAATTGGGACCCCCGCTACACGCTGTTCCAGGGCCTCATGGCGGACCCAGACCGTCGTGAAAACTGGAGTGTGCACAAGGACGGCCCTCGTAAACCCGCTGTTGAACTTGAAAAGGACAGCGGTGATTACTACGCCAATCCCAAGGACAGTAAGGGTGGTATTTTGATCAATGGCACGTTGCCTGTGGAAAACGACCAGGGCGTACAGTAAGCCTCCTGCCTCCACCCTCGGAATTCAGCTCTTCTAACAGCGAATGCAGTTCATTGACCGACGTGCCCGTTTATGCGCTTGGCCCTTGCTCTGAAATATTCCAGGGAACTTTCAGCAACATTGATGTCTTTTACAAAATGGCCGAGTGTTTCGGTCTTGGGCGTGGAGAGCCGTCCGAGGAGAGATAGACTTTGAGAACACATTGTGTAACGATGCGATGAAAAAACACAAGCAACTCTGCAGTTGTACAGTCTAGCTAAAGTACATATATATTGAATGTATAATCTGTAAAGACATCCACGGACGTAGTTTCCTACGTGAACATCTCCTATATCTGATGGATCGCAATTGTTTCATTCCTGGTAAAGACTAAATCTAGGCCGCATTTCAGGGGACCGTTTGCACATTATTACATAAAGGATATTCGGAGAAAGAGAAGATGCAAGGGAAAGATACTCCCGACCTTACCCGAAACGCAGGTAAGAGTGTTTTGCAAGTAATACGCGGACAAATCGTAACCCTCGTGACACCTAAAACGTAAGGCAATTTGATTCTACTCATCATCGCGCTCATCTTTGTGATCAATATCGCTACCCTCGCGGTCTTCGTAATAGCTGCCGTCGCCTTTTCAGAAAGTCTCGTCGCGAGGGTATCTGAATTGCTGAGTAAATTCCTGCATGCTTGGAGAAACATCATTGATGGGCAGGTAGACGAGTAAATATCGGTTTGCTATGGTGTGCACTTTTCGATAGACTGCATCGGAGCTCAGCAGTTGGTAAAATTCAGTCCACCAGTAACCCCTCTGATAAACACATTAGCTATTCCTTTTGTCTCTGTCAACTCTAAGAATTCAACCCGTATTCCCTCCTTGTATTGAATTACGTCGTGAGCTTAGAAATATGCGTTGACTCGACATGCATGCATATTGGGTTCTTGCAGGTGCGGAGCAGCGCTGATGTCAAGCGATCCCCTGTTGGTCCAGTTACTCCATGTTTATGCTGATAGATCCGCCAGTATAGCTTATGTAACACTCGAGGGATGTCACGTCATGGTTATTAGCTCAGTTGATCAGTAAGTGGAACGAAGAGAATTAAAGTGTTCGAATGCTCTTGGTTTTCGTAGCGCAAAAATGTCGTTTGGTATGCTGAAAATATATCTCTATTGATGATGGGAAGCGGATAGACTAGATACTTATGGATTCAGTTCTATACCTATGTCTGCGCCACGCTGACAACGTGCAAGTAAAGGTTGCGGTGTGATGAGGTCACTGCAAACGCTGATGCGTAGTGTTGCTGTAGGCTGCCAGGACCGATCTTTGACCGGCCGACGCTTAGTATTATTTATTATCTCACTGCTGCACCAAAGTGCTTAATAAAAAAACACCAGTATCCAGTAGTAAAGGATACCACGACTCTTAGAGTGGCGTTCTGCATCGGCAGGCGCGCCTTCCGTTACCTTCGTACCTTCCTTTACCTCCGCGCCCTCTCTCGCCTCCGCGCCTTACACATATGGTGGCGTCTCACGTGCAAGCTCACAAAACTACAGAATTTGAGCTCTCACTCCATCTTTCTCTACATCAAACATGCAGCTGTGAGTAAATTGACATTTTTTTCCGCGTGGCAAGGTTATTAATTCGATAGATATAGTTTCTCATCACCATTGCTGCCCGGCCTCGACTCCTTGGCCATCGTGCCAGAGATGGGGGTCGCCCCTCTGCCTCAAGAAGGGGATTTCAAATGTGGCGTCCGCTTGCTTTCATCATACATCTTCAATTGCTCTTACAGTGCACGTTTATGTGTGTCGTAACTGAATGCATTCTAGTAATATGGCATGATGTAGCTAACCATTTCAATTCTACGAAAAAGGAGAGATGGAGGAGAGGGAGAAGAAGGAGAGGGAGAGGGGAGGGAAAGAGGAGAAAGACAAGAAGCGGCTGCCTCGCCACTGCCGCCGCCGTTACCGCCACCGCCTCGCCTGCTGAAGCGTGTTCAGTAGACTGGTGGTGCACCAGCAAAGCGGCTGATAAGTGGGATAGACATACTTTGCGCTTGAAAAAGGCATTTTGAGGCATTGCTAACGTTGATGTAGTGAAAGCAATTTGTCATTTTCGAGGAAGACGACCACGATGAGGACGAAAGCCCCGGGATCAACGTCGCTCCACCACCACGCTCGCCGCCGAAAGGCAAATGACACCGTTATCCTTTGCGCGGCAGCACAAAATGCCGAAGATATCATAATGGGATATGACCGACATTAGAAATCTAACCACAATTTGAAAGTCACTTCCTAGTGTTATCCTCGCCTACTCACCGCCACCATACTTCTCGATGAGACTTTTCATGATTCCTACTGCTCCACTGCGATAACTTGCCCCAAACATCGCATAGTGATTGAGGTGATGATACAGCTCATAAAGTTGCACGCGATCTTCATACTCGTTTACCGGCTCTGTCTTAGGACATAACTGATGATACTCCTTCATGAAGCTGCCGCCAAAGCCGCCAAACATTTTCATGATACCAAGCTCGAACTCACTGTGAGCATAGCAGGCCGATGAATCATAAACCACGTCTTCAACCTTTCCTTTTTCACTGCCGATCATGCCCACACTCGCGTTTCCGCTCCACAGATCCCCGTGAACAACCACGGGCGTTACTCGCTGGCCGTTGTTCAGGTGGCCATCGCCGATCAATCGGGGGACAACTTTGGTTGCGGTATGTTCGATAAGCTTTCGTAGGTCATTGTCTTTTCTGCCGCGCTGTTCTGCATGTCGGATAATGAACATGAGACGATTCTCGGCATAGAAGTCTGCCCAGCTCTCTTTGTAGCTGTTATCCTGTGGAGTCTCACCGCAGCATGTTGTAACAGGAAAGCCAAACATGGGCATGTCATATCCATCGGGTATAGGGGCGGGTGTCGTGTGCAATTGCGCAAGCTTGGCTGCTAGTGATACCGTCTTGGACGATCGGGAGGCCGAAAAAGAGTTGAGGTAAAGAAACTCAGTTACCAGAAACCATTTGGAAGGTTGCGCTACGAACTGTCCATAACCGAAAGACTGCGGACAAAGCGTAGGGACGGCTTTGTAGATGGCCTTTAGAGACGCGTCTTCACCTTTTCAGGGCGCTGTCAGTACTTATTGGCCAGCCCACGACCGCCAGATGAGCCGCACACACCTGCAAACATAACTTCAGCCGCCTTTCCACTTCCCGTCTTCATGAAATATGCCTTTTCTGATCCATCGTCGAGCCGGGATACTATCTGGGATGTGGACGCAAAACTACTGCCCCCAACGGATGAAATCGTGGTCTTATCAGAGTCCAAGCCAAGAAGTTTGATGAATGCTGGGTCGACCTTCATCATGGCTGTGTGTCATTGAAGGAGATGGCGCGAGTTTGAACGTGCCTCAGTATGGGTGTTGGGAGTTGGGATGTGGGGCCCTCAGTGACGTCAGCTACATTCTGGGCCGATTAATAGGGTAACATAGCTCATGGTTGAGCAGCCAAAATGTGCATCGCTTGAAGCGCCAACCTCCTCTATATTCTTTTCCGGGGCATCGTCACGGTGAATATGGGTGTAGTTGCGGCGAGAATATTAGTGTATTAGTTGTTGAGAGGCGAAGTACATGTACTGGATGGTTTGTTTCCTCTTGGGCTCGCGACTTTTAGAGCTATCATTTCACTGCTACATAAGAGAGATGAAGTCCGTGGTCTTATTTTCATTTAAATCATACCTGATGATTTAAAGATGAAAAAAACAGCTCTAGAAGGAAATACCGACGGAGATGTGCAGTCAGACTACGATTATGTAGGCACCCAAGGTATGGTCTTTCAACATGTTTATGGGCGTAAATAACTAGGATCGATAACTCAAACGACTGTTCAAATCGCTTACAAATGCCATCACTCTTTTGAAATATCTGGGATAGGCACCGGCCCCATAGGCGCTTTGCTTGTAGGCATGAATGCCTGGTGTATCGACCTCTTACCCCAACTAGCAGGATAGTCGATATTCGAATGGAGTAGACCATAGCTTCCGAAGAGAACCAAGTCGTGCTCTTCCTCCGGACCTACCCAAATATTCTCAGGCTTAATAATTCTGCTTTGGATCTTATCCAAAAACTTCCTCACTTCGCCCAAGTCATCGATAATCTTTGGAGTCTCATCTGGGCCGTCGCGGATATACAACCGACGAACCAAGTGATGCATACACTGGAATGACTTCTTGCCAGTAACGGGGTTAACCCAGACCAGCGGGTACTACGGCGTTGTTAGTGTTTAATAGATTAAGCTTCTTCCAAGTATGAACATACCCTCTTTTGCCAATCTTTACTTGCCCCTCCTAACTTTAACAGTTCTTCGTCTGGCTGCTCTCTGCCCTCAGTCACCACACCTAGGCCGTTCGGAGCATAATGACAGTCCTTGAGATTCTCAAATGGGAAGTAGTTGTAATCAGCCCAGCTATGATCCGCCATTCTCTTCTCCTCGTCGCTTAGCATGTCATACAACTGTTCAACATCTAGAAACGCTTGACGTCCTGGCCTAACTTCCATAGTCGTACCTGAGCCGTCGGCCCATTCTACAGTCTGCTTATCCAGGCCTTCTGTCGGAAACTTGATCGGTCGGAGAATAGTACACTTTGAAATACCGTGTCGCCAATAAAATCCGTTCATGTACCACACGTGAAAACGAGTCCGTCCAGCTTCAAAGTCCTCGTCCGAGAGTGGTATACTGTAGTAATGACTGAGGCTAGCGTTGCCCATGTCTAGACCTGGTTTGCCATAGCGTGGGTCGTCTTGGGGACCTTTCCCAATGAAGTAGAACAAACCCGCATCAGGGACCTTGATAGCTTGGAAGGAGTCCTTAATAAATGTTAGCGCTTTTCTACACTTGCTGTAATGTGGATGTTTGAGTCAATTATTAACTTACTCGAAACCACTGGTGAGGATGAAATAAGTTAATCATGTCGTCGTCGTCCTCAATTATCATTTCTGGATCAAGTGCTCGCAGCAATTCCCAAGAACGCTTCGGTTTGAGGTCATGTTGGCCTTTAATGATAAGAAGCTTATGCTCCCAGATCGCTTTCTCTAATTGGGCCACAATCTCTTCAGTAAAATTGTTTAGATCAAGACCAGTAATAACAGCTCCAAACTAGATAAAGTATTGTAAGCGGGGATTATATATAGGTATATTGTATAGACCTGATGGCTCGTACCTTGCATGTCTTCCCTTCAGGATGAACCAGAGGCTCGATCTTGAAGTTGCTCGCCATAGTGTCTTAAATAAGGGATAGGTGTGTAAGTTGAGTCTTGGATGTATAGAATGTCAATTGTGGCTCGGCGATTAATAAATGATAAAATAATCATTAAAATCTGCCCAAAAATTTGTTTGTTCGAAAGAGGCTTCCGCCCGGTGCGGAGAATTATACGGAAAAATTTAGTCGGTTAAAAGCAGACGTCGGGATCCGACATAGAATTAAATATGCCGATGCTTGCGACTTGCTCGCAGCTGAAACATTGCGGCAATTGAGTACACGTTGAGAAAATATATCCATAACCATAATAGTAAAAGACTCCTTTCTCTTAAATATTAGATCAGTCTTATTAATCCGCTCTCGTGAGACTCTTAGGCTGTATTTAGAGAGAGTGTTTTACAACTACTCTGTGTACGTATTATAGCATAGTATTACGCAGTAAAACCATAGATAAGTATTACCGTCTTCGTTTACACCAAATAGCTATTCACTATCATGAGTTCTCAAGTAGTAATTAGACTTTTGCTGTATTTCACTCTTTGATAATTTATGAATCGTCTCGCAAAAAAAGTTATTCAATGAAACACTTGTATAAGTCCAACTATTCTAGCATTGTGAGCAGCTTATCAAATGCTGCCATTGCCGAAGAAGATTAAACCTCGAACGCCTAGAGCCTCACAACTTTTCATGAACCGTTCCTCGAACAACAACTACCTGAATACCATCTCCATGCATGCTGTAAGGCACAAAAGTTTTCCGTTCTAGGCCAACTGTCTCTAGAAGGCGATCCCACTCATTCAGCGACCGCTCGCGTGCACCATAGTTGGCCATCATGAGCAAATCAAACGAGGCACCATACCAATGTGCGCCCTCATCGTGAATGACAAGCTCATCCAGCAGAATAACCGAGTCGGGAGCGAGAACCTCTTTGATCTGGGACAGAATATTATAGCAGACTTGATCTGGCCAATCATGCAGGATGTTTCGTAGATAGTAGATGCAGGCCCCTTTAACTGGTTGAGGCTTGGTGAAGTCATGGTGAACAACCTTTAGTCCTTCGATGGCCATGGCTGAGTCGATGGCTGCCCCGTGGGTATCCTGCAGCACAACACGCCCTTGCAGCCAAGGAAACCTCTTCAATGCCTCCCGGCACTGGTGTCCATAGCCGCCTCCTATATCCACAAAGAGCGTTCGGTGCTCATCCCCCACGCTGGACTTTGGCACGCACTTCTCGAGTGGAAATACATCAAGCCAGCTCTTTTGACCAACCCGCTGGATCGACATGTACTCGTTGAAGGCTTGTTGGTGCCGCGGTCGCTGCGACAGCCATTCAAAAAAGTGTAGATTGGTGTTCTTAGAGAGTTGGAATGGGAGGTTTTTGTTATCCTGAGGCTGTTTGTACGAATTCTCTGACATCCACTTTGGTATCGCATTGTACACTGCAATATTTCTCTCGGTCCTATAGGGCAAAGTCAATCATGGTTCGGCGATGAGACCTAGATCAAGAAGCCAACTTACACATGGAATATGACAGATTCTAGTCCCGACATGGACAAGTAGTGCGTTATATTTGTCGCCCTGTATTTGTCGATATCAACCTGCTCCACCATCCACTGCGTCGCTGCGTAGCGCAGTATTCGTATAAGTAGTGGTTTTTCAACGCCCAATTCGGTGGCTAGTTCACTAGCGCTTATGGCCGTTCCCCCTCGCTCAGAAAGGAGTCTCCATAGCCCCAGATCAATACCCACCTGCGCCATGTTGGGCGGCAAGGCACAAAAGATCAGCCGCTGCATGGTATCCCACGGTTGCTCTAGCTTCAAAGAAGCCATTCTAGCAGCTTCGAGAAAGCGTAAGCGTTTTTCATCATCATTGCAGAGGGATATGGGAATTTTTCCTGTCGCCAGAGACTCTAGGGATTCGAGGATACTGTCGGTTGCAATACTGTCATGAAGATCAGTGTTTGCAGTTTCAGGTAGAGATGACGTAGAAGCCATGATTGTAACTGAATCGGTGACTGGTTGGTATAGAAGCTGTTGATAGGAACGTTACGACAGTTTATAATGAGCAGTATACAGAGTAACATACGAGTACAACGCACGGGTATAAAGCAATATGGTTCCGGATAGAAAATATCAGTGCATCAATCGGCATGCTTGTTCAGGATTGTCGGGAAGTTTCTGCATTTTCGGTCGCCGATGCAGTAGCTGGAGAAAATCTTATTTAATTTAGGGATAGTATTCAGAACTTAATATAGAGTTTCCCATACTACCATAGCGTCCTCTCCAAACCCCGTGTAACACGGCGCTCAAGTCAAATATATACAAATCCATCCTAAGAAATCGATTATAACTACTTTTAAAACGTACACTCTACGCGCTATAGAGCTAAAGGTAGAAAAAGTAGGGTAATTTAAACACGTCTTACTACCAACAAAATATATATAGACTACCTAGATTACTAATCTAAAATGCTACCTAATAGTGATACTATTAAGGTACACCTAATAGGAGGAAGGCAGGAAATACTAAGGCTAGATACCTAAATCTAGAATAAGATAGAGATAGAAATCCCCTAACTAGCTACCCCTACTAATATCCTAATAATACCTAGCGTTTTTAAAATACTAATCCTACTACCTAATAAGAGATAAGCTAACTTCTTACCTTTTATAGGCTTAATACTTAGAGGCCTATTTATTTCTACTTAGAATAGAATACTAAAAGTATCTTTAGTATAAAAAGCCCTTAAGATTATAAGAAATTTAGTAGTCTAAGTAGCTAATTTAGCTAAGAATAACCTAACTTAGTAGACTAGCCTACTAGACCTAGTAGAAGTTTTTAGAGACTATACTAAAAATAGTAGAATAAATAAGAAAAACTCTATAATTTTAAGAGATTAGATCTTCTCTCTCTCTAATATCTTAAAGAAGCTAAGAGAGAAAGTTAGGCGCCTAGATAAGTTTATAATAACTACTACCTTTAGTATATATCTAGTCTTAGCTAAAACTACCTTATATATAATAGTAGTAGCTAGTAATAAAAAATAATCTTAAACTAATATCTAATATAAAAAGATAACTCTAAAATCTAAAACTAGCCTATTAGAGAGGTAACTAGTACTAGTTAGCGAAGTACTAGCTACTTTTAACGCTCTTAAACTAAGAAATACTTTTAACTATATATTTACTACTAAAGAAAGTATTTAATCTTCTATAGTAGCCTTAATTACGCTATTTACTAAAAGTAATAAAGTAGTTACTACTACTCTAGCCTTTATAGCTAAGTACCTACTAGAAAATTAAGATATCTAGAAGGATATTATAATCTATAAGGTTACTTAGCTAATAAGTCTATAGTATAAGGTAGTTATTTATAAACTACTAATAAACTATAGCCTAGAAATCCTAAAAGAAGAAGTTAAAACTTTTAATAAAGGCCTAAAAATAGTAGATCCTTCTTTCTAGCTTACTCTAGAGACTAGAAAAGAGAACTAGAACTTTAGATCTACCTATATTACTTTTACTACTAAAGAGGAAGCCTAAAAAGCTATTAGAGAAAAACTCTATATTCTTAGGTAAAGCCTTAGAGCTAAAAAGCTTAGAGTTATTAATAACTTAAAGTAATACTTAAAATACTAGAGCTTTAGCTATCTAAAGGCTAGGTATACTAAAATAGCCTATTAGATATATAGTAAGGCTTACTATACTAGCCTATATAAATATATATCTTACTTTATAAAAAGTAAAGTATATATCTATACTATATTTAAGTATATTAACTATAATAAATATTACGTAGTAAATAGCTCTAGCTATAATATCCTTATAGCTAAGACTACTAAAATAAGTAATCTTAATAACTAGAATAATAAAAATTCTATAAATAAATATTAATAGAAATAATACTACTATTAAGAGCGCGCTTAATCTAGCTCTTTAAGTAGACGCTAAAATCGTTATAGTATAGAAGCCCTAGCTACCTAAGAGACTCTTATACGTAAATACTAGATCTACCACTTACTAGAACTTTACTTAGATACTATCTAATCTAAAGGATAGCTCTCTAAGGCCTAGAGTACTCTTCTATATTAGAAAAGACCTAGAGATAGAAGTTAATCCTTATATTAGCGATAATAACGACTTAATAGCTATTAAAGTATTAGCTACTATCTTAAACCTCTATATCTATAACATTTATAATAAAAAAAGCCTTTAGGAAGGCCTAAACTAAACGATAATCTAGAGGCGCCTCCTATAAGAGACTATATAACCTCACTCAATTATTCTAGAGGACTTTAATACCTACCACCCTAGTAGACGCCTTAGCGATAAGTAAAGGCAAAGGTATAGAAGTTAAAGTAGCTTACTATAAAGAAGCTAGCCTAGTAGCTTAGGAAAAGGTTAATATAGAATATAACTAGCTAGTCTATAATAGAGAGCTAGAAAGTATCACTCTAGGCCTAGAGAGAGCTATTAATTTAGTAGAAGACTACCTAGAAGTTAGAGTATATATAGATAATTAGGCTATAATATTTAAACTAAAAACTACTTCTAATAACCCTAAATAAGAATAGTAACTTAGATATATTAGAGTAGTAAAAAAGCTTAAGAAGAAAGGCCTAATACCTATAATCTACTAGGTGCCTAGCTACTAGAATATTATAGGAAACGAAAAAGTAGACGCGCTAGTAAAGAAGGTAATAAAGCTAGACCCTAGCTCTAGTAGAACTAGCCTAGCTATTATAGATATATAGATTAAGTAACTAGATAAGTAAGAGTAGTATAGCTATCTAGAATAGTATAGAAGGAAAGCTATTACTCTTAACTTTAATACTTATACTATAAGGTATAAGTAGAAGATTAGAAAGTAAATTACTACTCCTCCTACTAGAAGAGAAGTCTCTAGCGCCTTCTTTTAGCTTAAGCTAGGATACTATTACTTAAGAGACTTTCTCTTTAAGTAAGGTAAAGTTAACTTAAGAGTATACCTCTATAACTATAGAGCTACTTAAGATCTTATATATATCCTACTTAGCTATACGCTATTCTAGAAGGCTAGAGTAAAGATATAAGAAGCTAGTAGGGATCCCTTATCGCTAGCTTTCTTACTATATATAAATATAGGTATATAAGCTATAATTAGCTTTATTAAGGAAACTAAGGCTGCGATATAGGCTTAGTATAAAGGAAACCTTAAGAACTAAGGTAACGCCTATAGTAGGTGCCCCCGCCCTATACCCACTTTACCTACCTCTTCTACCCGTAATACCCCCTACTACCCCCCTTGACACTAGGCTACGAGCCTTATCTTGATTTAGATAGCCCTCTCCCCTAAATACACTAAATTAATAGCACTACGTAGATACTTATAAGCCTTATCAGCTTGCACGTCTTATATAGCCTTTGGGCTGACATAGGACGTTAATCAATAATAATAATAATAATAATAATAATAATAATAATAGCGTCCTCTGATATGCAGCGAGGCGGAGGGAAAAGTCTGGCCGAACTACTAATATGGCAGCCGGGTTGATCTTCCAAGTGAGTAAGGTTATAGAGTTGACGTGTCTGACTAGCTCAATCATGTCTCCTGCAAAACGGCATCTACTCAAGGAGATAAGGCCTTCGGAAGAACAGAGAGATTGAACCACTCGGCCGACATTACTTATTCACCGAACTCTCGCTCCTTGTTTGGTGCTGGCGTGATTTTTAAGCAAGCAATTGTTAAGATGGCCTTGATATTGATCTAGCCCAAGGACATCAGTATGTACGGCCACAAAGTGACATGAAATACGCGTGTACCACAGTTGCTTGCATGGACTTAGACATGCATGCGTATCTGCATTTCAACTCGATGATGTCTGGGCTTATAACCGTGCACTCCTGTGTTTTTGACGAGTATGACTTCGCCCAAGCACAATGCAACACAGCCCGGTCAATTCAACGCCGAAGTATAAAAAGAAAGACGGCTAATATCATCTACACGGCTGAAAGCAGTTGGACTCTTTTCCCATTTCCCTAGATTCATTCCCTCCTACATCTGTAGCTTCATAGTCTCCACTTTCTCCGTCACTTTCCTTGCAAACTCGCCCACTAAATTTGCAGACAGCGCTAGGAGCTGATTCTTCATTGTTTCATTTTCGCTGACTAGCAGCCCTGACACTAGTATGTCCCGCAGTCGCTCGAGCACCCCTTGCACCTCGAGCACTCGCTTCATTAGTAGTATCCGCACCATGACTCGCCTATCAACACCCCGGATCGACAACGTTCCGCAGCGCAGCGGCTCGTGCTCGTCATCTACCGGTGTAAGCATAGTGTCATTGTTACTCTTACCGCCACTTATACTGCATGACGAAGATGATAGGGGTGATGAAGAAGTCCCGTTTTCGTGGTTTGGCATGGGCGCTAGTATTGACGTCCACAGCGAGATGCCGTCGGGTTTGAGTGCGATGAGAGCCCTGTCAATGACCTCGCAGATGATGAGCGCCATCGAAGGCCGCATATAGCATGCGTTGGGGCATCTCAGCGTGTTGCGGCAGCTGGTTATGACTATTCGAGACGTAGAGAGGCCGGCTGAAGTTGAGGCAGGATATGAAGTAGGTGATGCATGCGATAGGTGGCCAAGGAGAGCGAATGCGCAGCTGCATGATGTTGTCGATAGAGTACCGTGATTTAAGGAATGGGGAAACTGTAGCTGTGTTTCTTGTTGCGGAGAAATGTAGTGGCTGCAGCTTTCAATACTACTACTACCCGTGGATGGGATTAGCGGTTCTTCATGTTGCTGATCCGGATGGTGGCGTGATTCGTGGTCGTCTAGAGTAAGCAGCTCACAGTATGGGAGCCCTTCATCGAGAAGTATGGGCGTGGAAATGTGGATTTGTTGCTGCTGCTGCTGTTCCCATGTTGCTCCACAGAAGCCTACATCGAGAGGCTCTGGACCAATGCGGAACTCGGGCGACATCGAAAGATGGCAATTGCCCATTTCCTTTAAGGTGTTGTAATGTGAACTGGTGAGGTCCGGTAGGCCATGTAAAAAGTCATCATCCAGCAACTGACTTGGAGAAAAATCCACATTGTCAGAGCCCGGCCCTTGAATAGTCGGCGTCATACTGAGAATGGCGGATGTATTGGACATCATGCTGTGCGGAGTGACAGGCGCCATCCAAAATGATGCTGAAGTGGTGATGTCAGACTCTGCCGTAGATACCAAATCCCTCTTCGAGCTCGCGGGTGCACTATTACTGGTGCTCTGGGAGGTTTTGCTATTCTTGCGAGTGCGCGGTCGCCCTACACGTCTCGCTGGGCTGTACACACATTCTGTGCCTTTCTTTGCACATCTGCGACATTTCGGTCGTTTCTGATCACATCGGATCTTAGACTGCTGACAGCTGTCGCACGCAAGACGGTACTTTGGGGGTTTTTGCGTTGAGGCGCTTCCCTTCACGCTTAAGTCATTCTTCTGGCTACCCGATTCGGTGTTGACACTCAATTGAAAAGTCAGTAAGTAGTCGCGATATTGCGGTACATATGTGCCCTCAGATCCATAAGACAGGTGCACATAGAGTATATTTCGAGGCTTACTATTCGGCCATCGTATCCGTGCAGAAAATAAAAGGTACTAAATGGCTATTTGTGGAGCAGCACTGAACTCTTGTGCATTATATGATATAAAGGATTTTCAAACCAGTTTACAAGGAGTGATTCTATCCGCTGTGCAAAATGTCTAAATCACATAAAGCTTGGGTATTGAATTATCATACTGCACTGACGCGTGGACTATATGTAAAAGGGCCTTCTTCGGTTGTACGTAGTACACACAATGGTACCAGCGTACTGATTCGGGGAACGGAGAAAAAGAGACCCATATGTAAAAGGGCCTTCTTCGGTTGTACGTAGTGTCCACAGGTGCTAACGATTACTTGTAGAAGGTGCCTCGCTCCGGATGGTCCACAGATGACGAACGAGTGGACTGTCGATGGGACCACCGTCCCATTTACGACATACTGAAATCACTTTATATCTTTCTGCATGGCTGGAATTCTTAACTAGTCGATCTGCATGCGCCGCCTAGAAAACAGCCTTTCTCTTACTGGCCTACTGAGCATTATCCCCTGGCCGACTCAGGCATAGAAAAGAAGCGATGTGCCCGTGCAAGAAGGACAGAGCGTGCTCTACTTTGGCAGCAGGACATACATATGTTGACTATTCCGCCAACTAATACTAGAATCCTAACTATTACGTTGATTTTCTCCAATGGGACGGCGTATCAGCCCCTTTGCAGGCCTTATCGTTCACAATGAGCAGCTGCTATTTCTGAGCTGAGCTGCACAGTCGACTGCCGATTGCTTGCTAAATACGAGGTGTGTTTAATATTCTATAGTAAATACATAACCCAACCATCAGCGGTTCTGTCAGACCATGCACTAGTCGCTTATTTAATACAAAAGTTGTTTCAACAGCACAAGGTAGGTACAGGCAGAATCACTGAGTGTAGATTGGAGATTATTGGTAAAAGCGAAAAGAGAAGAGTGGGCCTGGAAGGTGTGATCTCACAGCACCGTTACCTTGGGCCTGATTATATAACATATTTTACCTCCTACTATCTATGAAGAAATAAGCAGCAACTTTCGTTAAGATGATAAACACTAGATTGGATGGTTTTCTACGGGTATATCTGGGTGTCGGCCTAAAGAGCTGCGATTTTAGCTGGTGCCTTCTGCTGCGCTCAATGTGCCGTCCAAAAAGGGCTTGCGATGAGCCTTGATAGAGAGTGGTATGTTAACATACGCCTATAATATTCAGGTCTCAACCCTACTATGAAATATACTGTCTCTTTTTGGGAATGTCAAAAAATAAGTGGAACTAAGCTAGGTATCGTTGAATTGCGAGCATATACGGAACATTAGTAAGTGATGGCGTTTAGAAAAATAGCTAGTCTTCGTTCATACATTAGGATCAAGACTACGTATAAAGCGTGCCATATGCGGAGCATACAAAGCTACATCTAGAGCAGCACTCGATGTCGAAGCACACCTCCTACCAATCGAGCAGCAGATATGGAAGCATAACGCTGACGTTATCATTCGGCTTCTCTCGAGCAAGCACATGGCGTACATAGCAAACCTTCAGGTGAGCAGGGCACAACCCGCTAGTGCAAGTACACGCCGCATCAGACACGTCGACTCCTGGCAGAAGATATATGATGATATGAAGGGGCAGCGCAGACAGGATCTCGAGACGCAGGAGCCAATTCCACCTTTCATCACCCCGCCTTGGCGACACGGCCCAAAGACCCACATAGACAAGAGCGCCAACAAAGCGCGTAGTCGACACGACAGAGAACATGAGAAGGATCAGAGCCTTAGCATCTACACCGACGGCAGTGGCATAGATGGCGAGATTGGTGCTGCAGCAGTATGCCTACTTACACAGCAGACCCGCACAGTACACATGGGGCCAGACACAGTCTCGACAGTCTACGCTGCCGAGCTACAAGGTATCAGCCTTGCACTGCAAATAGCACAAGAGTACGCAGAGCGAGGAGGTGAGAGGCGGAAGGTAGCCATCTACACAGACAACCAGGCAGCCATCTGGTCCGTGGCCAAGGCCGAGGGCCGATCAGGAGCATACATTCTCGCAGATATCGCAGAACGGGTGAAGACGCTCCAGGACATAGGCCGGCAAGTAACAATAAGGTGGATCCCAGCCCACACCGGCATCCCAGGAAACGAAGCCGTCGACAGGGCCGCCAAGGAGGCCACAGGATGGAGAGAGGACGGCCGCAGACACCCGCCAGCAGATGCGCCGCCCAGGCTCTATCGAATCAGATCAACCGTCAGACGCTGGTGCAGGATCCAAACAGAGCGAGCATGGATAGTCAAGTGGCGAGCAGAGGCCAAAGGCCGAGCAACTTACAGACACACACCGTTGCCTACTAAGAAAATACTCCAGATTCACGAAGGCCTTACTAAACGACAGAGCGCGCTGCTGGTACAGCTGCGCACCGAGAAGATAGGCCTGCGCGACTTTCTCTTCACCCAAAGAGTGCCAGGTGTTACCAGCTCCCGCTGCCAGTGCGGAGAGAGACGACAGACTGTCGCCCACATCCTGCTCCACTGCAGGAGGCTCAAGGACCTCCGGAACCAGGTATTCGACAACCTCCGTGGACGACACAACCTTCGGGCTATCCTAAGTAAGCCACAGCTAGCCACCAAAGCTATCCAATTTATAGAACAAGCGCAGATCCTTGGGCATGTTGGGATCGAAGACGCGTAGACGACAGCCGAGCGCTGGGGGGAGACTGTAGGTATCGCGGCCGCAAAATACGAGGCAGCACGCCTCTACGAGCCTATAAGCACAGCATACTATTAGTAGAACCATTATCTAGATGAGGTGGCAGCCAGATTGTAGATAGCGGTGGAGGGGAAACGGCAGGCCTCTAGGAACAGCTGGCTCCCATAAGGGAGTGACGTGGGGCGGCGCGGATTAACGTCCGCGCGGCGTCGGCTGTTGGCTACGCCAGCCATGCCGGGCATAGCTGCGGAGAAAACGCGGCTGAAACCGAGTAGGACTCAATCAATCAATCAATCAATCAATCGTATAAAGCGTATGCTGACTTTTGTTACAACGGTTTCCGTATCGGCGCATGGAGCCAATATAGCGTACAAAGTCAACACAGCGCATCTAACCTGTTATGAATAGACGTACTAAAAAGCATACTTCTGTAATTATGAATTCAAATCCGGTAGTATAAAACGCATCCACTTGTCTCCACATTCTCGCATTTAGTCTCAGCTCCCATTATTGAACGGTCTTCTAGGTCTACTTATTAAACTACCCACTTGTTTTGATCCGAGTCTGCACATTGTCCACTATCGTCTCCTCCAGCCCCACGAATCCAGGATGTCCAAGATCCTTCAGCAGCGCTTCCGCCCTCTGCCACGGACCGATCACGGCGAGTGGGAAGTCGAGGCCCGGAAGCTTCCCTGGAGGCCTGTAGTCCCTGACGAATTTTACAAAGATGTCAAAAAACTCATTGATGGAGTATGGAGAAGCGTATGCGAAAATCCGCTCGTTGGCGGTGTCTGGGTGGATCAGGCCGGCAACGTGAAGACGAGCGACATCCTGGACGTGGATGTAGTAGACTACTGTTGCGTCAGCCATTCGTGCAACTGTGGAACTTGAAAATAAACATGACATACAACGTTGCACGTGTTTAATGGAGTCAGTGTCGCCGTCCAAAATCTGGAGCGGGATTTTTGATGTAGAGGGAAAGCCCTGGTGAACCACGTCGAGCGGACTGCCGTAGATTGTGCATGGCAGCACTGTGTTTGCAGTAAAATGCGGCTTGTTATCCTTGATCCAATTCCAGAAAGCTTGTTCGGCCGCAACTTTGGATGCAAAGTAAGCTGTCATAAATTTCTGCATGGGTGGAAAATTCGCAGGCATGCTCCTGGCCACACTAAGCGTATGGTTATCATATTCACCGGACAACACCGTGTCCGTTCCGCGGTAAGCTTGTATGGAGCGGACCGCAGCAGAAGAAGATGTTAGGACGAATCGCTGTACACTTGGCTCGTTGGCAGCAGCCTGTAAACAGGCCAGCGTTCCCGCAACGGTGGTGCGGAGTAATTCGTCCGGTGTGACATCCATACTCCTCACCGAAGCAACATGGGCAATGGCAGAGACGCCTAGACGGTGGAATTTGATCAGTAACGAAACAGGGGCTCCCGAAGTAGGGTAGGGGTAAGTACCTGAGACTGCATCGTCAAACGCGCCCGGCTCTCTCATATCCTTGACGGTGACAAGTTCGAACTTTTCGGCACCATACTTTTGAGAGAAGAGCTGTGCTAGCCATTGGTGCTTGGCAGCATCTCGGACGGTGCCTCGCACTTTATAGCCTCGGTGGAGCAGCTGGTCTGCAACGTGGGCGCCAACAAAACCATTAGCCCCCGTTACAAGGACAGTGGAGCCTGAAGCGATTGCTGGGTTATCTAGAAGAGCCATTTTTGTAATGAACAACTGGATAAGGATGGAAGGTGATTAGCCGGTCAGTGTATCACACTCTGGCGTGATACACAAGTGATGCGATAGTAGCCTTGATATCTCGTTTTTTTGCATTGCTCGACATTATGTTGCAAGAGCCGGCAGTAACTGACTTGGGACTATTTCCAAGTCTCGGTGAATTTACTGAGTTGCATGAAAGTGGAAATGAAGCCGTTTCAGGGTTGTGAGAGCAAGAGTTGCGGTCCGTTCGGTGGAAATCCGGTTTCCGGCTGCTAGACCGGATACAGTACTTGTTTAAACTTTGTCTAAAAAACAGGGCCGAAAACAGCATCGTATTCAGAAAACGGACATTTTAGTACTACTGTAAAACAGCACTGAAAAAGCTAGGCACGTAATCTCACATGACTATCCAATAAAGCTCTAGCTGATTAGCTAGCTATTACGCTAGTAAGCCCCCCCTTAATATAATACGAAACTTAAACGGGAAACAAAATATAACAAGAAAACGGAGAACGGAATAGACCCTTGGTAGCCGTAGCGTCAGGGGCTCTTTGAACTAGATAGGCTAGCTATTTACTAAAACAATACACCGAGCTCTTATATAATAATCCGCACTAAAGACTAGAAATATTAGACATTTCTTATTAAATTCAATTATTCTTAAAAGAGTATTTATTTTAAATATAAAAACTATATTACTTTCATATTACTTAGGTTTTAAATAATAAAATATAATTAGTAGAGTTAGAGTAGTCTATAAAATAACTTAGTATTATATTCTATTAGTTTTTTTTTGAACTTTTTAGTAATACTAAATATTATATTACTTCTACTTAAGCTATACTTTTAATACTTATGATAATTATAATTTATTATACTAGTACTTATATTATAAGTAAATATTAGAAAATATTATTTGAGCTTAAGAATTAAGTATCTATTATAAAGCGCTTAAACCTAATAGTCTGGTGTTCTTATTATTTAACCTTTTATATAAATTATTATTTCAAGTATTGATTTTTTAAAAATATTTATTTTAGTATATTAAAGTAAAGCTTTCAGTTCTTTTCTAAAATATAACTATAAAATTAGCTTAAGACGTAATTAATAATCTAATTTAAGTAGTAAAATTAAGTAATAGTAAATATAAATCTTTAAAATATTAATTATATAACTTTAAAATAAGTATATTAGAATAGAGAAAAAGAGTATAGGATTATAAGTCCTACATATAGTAAATAAGTAGATAGAGAGATAATCTTTCTAGAATCTTACTATAAAGGAAGTGTTATTTTAAATAAGAAGTATATTTCTATTTATCTTCTTATTAATAATCTTCTACTCTACGCTAAGATACCTATCTTATAGTCTATCTTATACTCTAAGTATATTAGTATAAGGGTCACGTGCAACCCTATGCACTAGCATAATATCTATTACCATAGAGTTTAATTCAAACATTACTTATAAATATAGTATTTAAACTAATATTTTATTAAGATTTTATCTAGTTTAACTACTTATAACTTTATGTTACAAGTAATAAGAAGGATTCTCTCCTTAACAAATAACGAGATGGCTGAAGGCCTAGGGACGTCCACGTTAGAAGGTAATAATTAACGCGGGGCGAAGATCACGTGATATAGTATCTCGCCAAGACAGGATATCTAGAGATGCCAGACCCTCTAGAGAT
>NW_006911459.1:0-50930 GCF_000523455.1 Bipolaris oryzae ATCC 44560 | reverse complement strand
GTTGTTGGGGTAGATGTATGTACTAAAAGCTACGTGTTATCATTGAGGTGATATTATCGTTGAGGTGATAGGCCCGTGCGGAGCACGGGCAATTTCATTGAAATTCTGCTACAGCAGCCGTTGGGCCCGAGTAGAATATGCGCATTCAAGGTTGTAATCTTTGCAAACGGAGCATTTTGGTCGTAATCCATCACACTATTCAAACCACTTAGCAATTAGCACAGGTGATTAGGTAAGGCCAACGCCGGAAACCATGAAAATGTCCAGCACATGAGACCTGACATAAGGTAGCTTCACTTACACGTGATTTGCGCTGTCGACAGATTGTGCACGCAATTGTTGCCCTATTTCTCTTCGCCGGCCTTGTTGCAGCACTCTCATCGGCTCGTGTCGAGACATCGTTTGAGCGGTGACCACAGTTTAGATCCGGAGATGTCATTTTGGCATGTTGTCGGAATGTCTTTCCGGTCTGAAATTCTCAAAGCCGAAAAATACTGAAAGATGACTCTCAACCTATGAATGTGTTACAACAGCATATCGCGGAATTAAAGATCAAAAGTGCTCATTTGACCATATGAAAGATGAATGCCCCGCATCTGGTCCACGCAACAGTGCCGGCACGTCCGAGCTCTTCCGCTAATCCGTCGGACCAAAATTGCTTAACTCCCCGCGAACTACTACAAGCTGGAAATGGCCATGCAGGTCTAGTACTATTATGTGATAGTATGCCGTCGCTCAATCTTTAACTCCGAGTTGTTATGATATATGTACTATGAGGTTGAAATTGTTGGATTTCCTCCATAATGAAAGTATTTCATAAAGCTTGTAGGGCAGAGAAATTTACCGCGGTTCAACACAAAAGTTCTTCACTTTAAGTCCAGTTCTAAATATGTTGGTCCCATGGAATAGGTTAATCCGCTTCGTGGCCACGGATGGCCAAGTGCTAAGGGGCGAGCCGATTCTTCCCCATCCAGATTTTGATTTGGGTCAAACAGATGAAAAAACTAAGCTACAGGCAAGGGTGATCATTGGAAATGATATCTACGACACCACCGGAAAAACCAGAGTGCCTGATGAGGTTGTCACGGTACGAAAACTGCTAGGCCCTCTCGAGCGCAACGACGTCGATATTCTCCGCTGCGTTGGACTAAATTATGCAAAACATAGTAAGTGAAACCACAAATATACAGCCATCCTGCTACTAAATATTGTATACTCTACTAATCAGGAAATTTAGTCCATGAAGCGGGACGGAGTCCCCCACCATTTCCTTTCATCTTCTTCAAGCCCAATACATGCATCCATGATTTTGGCGCTGATGTTGTTATTCCAAAGATTGCATAGGACGATCAAGCTGACTATGAAGGCGAGCTGGTTCTGATTATTGGCAGAGATGCGAAAGATGTAAAGCTTGAGGATGCTTTGGATTACGTGGCTGCGTACACGGCTGGCAACGACATCTCCTCGCGCAAACTTCAGCGCGATCCAAAGCTGGCCGGGGGAGTGCCTCAGTGGGGTTTCTCCAAAGGCTTTGATACATTTGCTCCTCTAGGTCCTGCTCTAGTGAGACCTGACCTGATTGGAGATTACAGAGAATTGCTGTTGCAGACAATGATAGATGGAGATACTAGACAAAAGGAGTCTTTAAGTGATCTGCTATTTGACTGCAGTTATCTGATTCATTATCTATCTCAAGGCACAACCTTGCGAAAAGGTTCAGTAATCATGACGGGAACTCCGGGAGGTATGTTGTCAACTCTATGCTGAACGTTCCAAAAACTGAGATTGATTAGTCTTAGGTGTAGGTGCAAGTTTGAAACCTCCAAGGTATCTTGTTCCTGGCACGACCATGGAGGTCGTGATCAGTAAGATCGGAACCTTGAAGAATGGCGTAGAATTTGCATAGATGAGTAGTTCTAGCTTCAGTGATTTTTTTTTAATATTTCGGACTATAGAATTTTCTATACTGTGGGGAAGAGATATTTTGTTATTCATTCAGCTGATATATTAGTGAGACCTTGTTGCCATGCGGGTTTTCTACTTGGTCGCAGTCTCTCTTTCTATGGCTAGATCTCAAGCGGAACCCAATTATTATTTCACTACCTGGGTTTCTAATCAACTATATGCTAGGGCCTCGATATCCTCATCATTTGCCCGGTAAAAGCCTAACGACTTGACCATAGGCTGGTCATGGCATACATACAAATAGACAGTGCCCTGTTTACTTGCATGATGCTGATGCTCGTGCCACGCTGGAATGCAGAATGTATCACCTTGCTGCCAGGCGTATGCTTTCCCTGCTATCAAAGACCTTCCTCTGCCTTCAATTACATGTACCATGGCTGAAGAGGTTTCTTGAATCGATTTGGTTGACTTCCCAGCCGATATGCGGATAGCAGCTGCCCCCAACGTGCGGCTAACTACGTAGTAGGTTAGTAGTATTCTCTATACTTCGTTAGTCATGAAACGATTAAAACATACTTTCGGACCCATCAGACTTCAGATATCTCTCCATAGTGTGATCTTCGCTTTTGGCGTCTAGTCGGGCTTTCATGGGCTCCCATGGGAAGACAATTGGGGAAGTGCTGGAGTCGACATTTTTCGCCGGATACCGTGGGTTGGCATAGTGTTCCACGAAATGAACTGGATAATGGATAAAGTTTGGAAGGTCTAGACCATCTAGCCAAATCATTGGTCCAGAGCCGTCTTTGCCATGGTCATGCCAGTTCCAGGTAGGTGTCAGGATGACATCTCCGCGCCGCATCTGGATCCTCTGGCCGTGTACTGCAGTAAATCCACCCTCTCCTTCGATAATAAAGCGGCAGGCGAATGCAGTGTGTCGATGCGCTGGCGCTGTTTCATTTGGCATGACTAGTTGAAGACCACCATAAATCGTGTCAGTGGTGTAAGGAGCATCTATGAGTGGTTAGCGGCACACTCGCTCAATCAACGGGGAAACCCAGGCAGTACCTCTGGATGGATTTACAAGCATCAGCACTCTGCGTTCGGCATGCTTCTCGGTAATAAACTTTCCAGCTTGTAGAAGACTTGGGCGGATCTTCTCGTACTCCCACACGTGTGGTGTACACTTGGGATTAGGTAGAGGAGGGTTCAGGCGAGTCATCTGTGCCCATAGAGGCTTTGTATGCAAATCCTCGACTTTTCTAATCAACTCCTGAGTTACTGTATCGCACTCGATCGATTCTTTAACGCATTCTCGTTCGGCCATCATTATCTTGGTTGAGCTAATTGTGGACCTCAAAAGCGTTATGTAGTTGGATGTATGGAATTGAACTATAGACAAAGTATCATGTTATATCTTAAAAGTAGGCTTGGCCCAGATACCCCAGTTGTACTAGTACCGGAAACTCTCGGTAACAACTATTCCGGAATATCCGTGTCTACAGCCATTCATTAGAATAACCCCTTCCAACGTGCGCTATCTCAGGGTGATACGAATCCCATGCCAAAACTAACTCCCCAGTTGTCCTTGATGACCACAGGATTGTTGCGTCACCTGACGGAACGGATTTGCTTAACTCTCCGCTTCTAGTGCTTTACTTGCGCAACACCCGAGATCTGCGCTTCCCTTGATGTATAATGCGATAACCCCACGACTTGACGATAACAGCATAGGAACGCGGCTACTTCAATAGTACTCGCTCATAGGTAAGTAAAGCAGTATAGGATTGGCCCAGAAGCTCCCTCGGACGTGCTACGTAGCAGGAAAGCCTCAACCCGCAAAGACACAAGGGTCACAATTACACACGATTCGTGCTGAACCTATTTTACCCTTCGCTTCTATAAACTATTCCGAAGTTGTTATCTGCTAATATGTCATTGACAGCTCCTTGTTCTGTTGGTGATGTAACTAAGCTAGAACAAAGTGTGTGGTTTGTAGATTGATTAATGCCATCGTGCACGAATACACAGCCAAGCAGATCTTACAAAATTATAAGCATCGACTTAGTAGACCATCAAGCAGCCACTGAATCCGTAGTTGGAATCCTGACTATTACAAGTGATTGGACGTATTGGAATACCGGCGTGTCTTTCGATATCTTCCGTGACCCGCCTGCATTCCGAGAAGGAGGTGGTTCTCATTTACGAGAGCCATTTGATTTCTGCAAACCCGGGCATTGCGTATTATGGTACCTAACTGAACCTTTGAGCGCGTCACCTATACCCCGATTTCCTATTTCACGACCGCAATGGTAAACAAATCGCCCTGTTAGCTATAGACCTTAGCCATGACATATCAGAACGAAAAGAAATCTTAACGTAATCTATTCGTGTCTTGTGACTCTCCTCGCGATCTGCCAATTCATATCAACCAAATGACCTGTTCACTCATAATTTGGCTGCACGTGCAATCAATTCATGAACAGATTTGTTCCATGCTTCTTCCATGGCGCTCTCGGCGTCGTATCCATAAGCCCACCATCGGGTGACAGGATCACTCCATTGATTAGCGCTACTGGTAAATGGAAGACCCGCGACCTCGGCAGACATTGCGGAATCTCTTGCCGCCTGCTCCGGGCCATCAGGGAAGTGCCAAATGTACCCATTCACTGTGCTAGCGTTCTGCATGTCTCCACACCGCTTCATCCGTTCCTTTTCAAACGATTGCAGGGCGAACGGAAGTTGTTCGAGCGACGTGATCTTGTTAAGAACGACGGCGAGCGCGGCGCCGTCCTCCACGGCCATCGCCGCCCCTTGCGACATGTAAGGCAACATAGCATGGGCAGCATCGCCTATGATGATCAGCCTAGAAGAAGGCGAAGTCCACGTTTGGAGTAGGCGTCCAACTTTTAGAGGCCACTTGAGGCATTCGTCGATAAGAGAGATGATCTTTGTGAGCCTAATCACTATCGTGAGAAGCTATGACAGCCACATCGCTCCATTGTGTACTTACCTCGAATCCCATCCTTTGAATTCGTTCTGAACATCTTCCTTGACAAATCTTTTCGCCCAAGTCGCTGGATTTGAACGGTCGATGTGAGACAAGACCATGTTAAATGACTCTCCGCCCGCGATCGCATAGGTCATGACATGTCGGTCTTCGCCAATCCTGTCAGTCATGTGTTAGAAAGTTCAAGTTTTTGCCAAAAAGCCGCTTAGTGGTTGATTAGCGTTTGTTGCCATAAGATCCACGTACCAGATGTTCAAAGCTGGCTTTTCCAGTATACAAGCGACATCTGGATCTTCTTTAATTCTTTCGATAGGGACTGTAGCTCTATAGGCTGCGAAGCCATTAAAATCTGGCTCGTTATTAGTATCAGGAAACAGTGTTGCCCGTGCCGTTGAGTTGATTCCTGTTCAAGCAGTATTAGCACATGCAGCTTGTGTTGGGTCAACTCAATGCCATGAGTGATATTGACCTACCGTCCGCAGCTATGATCAGATCTCCACAGATCCTTTGCCCACTCTCTAGCACCACTGAGCCTTTTTTCTCTTCGTACTCCTTGACTCTGCACCCGAGTTTCACTGACACACCGAGCTCCAACGCCCGTTGGTACAGTGCCTCGTGGAAATGCGCGCGATGAACCACATAATATGGCACTTCGAAATCGTCTTGAAAAATCTGGCCCAGAGCTGTATATCCAATCGTTTTGCCGGTCTCCCACCGACGGAAATATATACCCTCAGGTTGGACTGCGTTCTTTTGCAGGTGCTGAAGTACATTCCAGCGCTGGAGGAGTCGTCCAGAGTTTGGAGGAATCTGAATCCCTGCGCCAACCTATAAGGGCGTGAGAAAGTGTGAATTTCTAAGAAAGAAGCATGTTTTCTCACCTCTCCGAGTTGGGAAGCCTGCTCCAATAGCTGCACTGAATGCCCTCGTCTGCTGAGAGCAACGGCAAGGGACAGTCCACACAGCCCTGCACCGACAATCACGACATCTAACTTGACCGGGGCTTGCTGAGGCAGTGTCTGAGCATTAATGATCTCGTCGGAAGCTGATTCTTCGGTGCCCACTCTCTTGAGGAACTGGAGAGACTCGGAAGGGTAGGTTGTTGGCAGATTTACTGTGTGGCGGCTTCTTGCAGTCTTCTTACCCTTTATGGACGTATGTAAATGGTCTGAACCACTGTCGGAACTTAGACTATTCACCTTTGGTGCATCCACAGTTGCGGCGGACATATTGTATAACATTGTTAGATGTTCTACTGGAGCGATAACCTTATAACACGACAAAAGGCGAGGTGGATGATTACTTGGTTTTAGACTTGGATATGTACGTTAGTCACTGGATGAACGATCATGAAGAATTACAAGACTAGGGTTAGAATTGAGGAATGGGCTTGACCGATGACCCCGCTCCGGCCGGGGAGATAATACTGTTATCGGCAGTTATCTTTTTACAGTGAGGCGTAATAGTTTAGCAAAGCGTAAGGTCTTTGGATCTGAGACTTGATGCGCTTATACGGGCTGTGGAGAACACTATAGTAATCATCAATCCATGTAAATCGATAGGTGGGATGCATTCGTGGCTGAACCTGTTTGGTGTATGTTTGGTGTAGGCATGATTTTATGGACGATGCTGAAAGCCCTATTATTACTAATCAGAGGACTAAAGTGGCCTTGCTTAGTGTGTATTGAACTCTTAACTCCCCGGTGCTTTGGCTTTCTACATCAAAGACCTTACGTATGCTACTACTACCCCGCATGCTCGGGAATGTAGAAAGCAATAGGGTACCCCACGTTCTGCGATCTCATGCAAGGCCGATTTAGGGGTGCTACAATTCCTCTCCAACAAGAGTAGCAAGTCTCTTTTGATCAGCTATTCGACTTCTTATTGTCATCTTTTGCCTGTGACCAGCCATCCGACATGGCCTCTTCACAGCTCGTTAGAGATGATATTGTTCAGACCATTGTCGCCCACCACCACGGACTGCCTCTGTTGCCACAACCAAGTAACGACGATAGAGATCCGTTGCGATGGCCACGCAAGTTGAAACTAGCGGCATTTGCTGCTACAGCTTTCTTCAACTTTACGGGAAACTTCGCAAGCTCTGGCCTTTCTGTCGCTATACCAGTACTTCAGGCACAATTTCAAAAGTCGCCTAATCAGATCAATAGCCTTCTTACTGTTAGTAAATCGAGCTGAGTACATGAACGTAGTCATGTAGGAATGCTTACGTGTCAAACAGTATAATTTCCTCCTTCTGGGTATTGGTAACCTTGTCTGGGTGCCGCTAGGTGTCAAGTATGGTAAACGGGCTTCACTACTCCTCGCGATGCTGATGCTCTTTGTTGTTCTCATTACAACAGCCAAGATGACAACTTACACCGGACTGTTGGCTGCAAGATGTTTGTCTGGCTTCGCCGCCGCCGCCGGTGAGGTAAACAGGCGCTCTCTCGTATGGAAATTATGAACACTGATCATCAAATAGAGTATCGTCCCTGGCATAGTCTCGGATATATTTTTTCTTCATGAACGCGCTGCCATGATGTCTGGGTAAGCTTGACCACCATTCCGTATCGCATCTGCCCTCATACTAAATAACCATATTGATAGGTACACGATTCTCGTGTCAATAGCGACAGCTGTAGGTCCGCTGGTTGCTGCATTCATTGTGCAGTATAGCCCTGGCAGTTGGGTTGACTACGTGTGGGTTTGTGCAGCCTTGGCCGGGGCGAATTTGGTGGCCATTTACCTTCTCTATCCTGAATCCAACTTCATCAGACCAGAGACGCCTTTTCATACTGTTCATCCCAATTCCCATCATAGAGGAGATCCGGAAGCAGAAAAGGCAACTACCGTCAGAATGGAAACCGTCAATCGACACTACATCAACATCGTCCCCAAGCCGTGGCTGAGCATATGGACCAGTATCGTCACAATCAATCATGACACAGGACTTTTCGCCGTAACCCTTCGTCCTTTGATGATGCTACTAAGCCCCAGCATTCTGTTTTCCGTATTTGTATATGGAACTTCTCTTGCGGCTCAGATTATTCTCATGTACGTTGCCATCCGAAGCCTACACCTACACTAATGTCCTAATGACAATCTAGTTTCGCTTTTCCAAGTTTCCTCCAATCCCCACCGTACCTGTTCTCGCCCATTGGAGTAGGTTTAATGGAGATCTCCGCAATCATCGGCTTCTTAATGGGCTGCTTCATGGGTGGATATGTTGCTGACCTGATCACCGCAGCTGTGATTCGACGGCAAGATGGAGCTGTGTATTCAGAGCAGCGCCTTATATCCCTTATGCCTGGTGGATTCATTGCACCAGCCGGATGCATTCTGATAGCCTTTGCATGCTCGGAAAAGCTGCACTGGGTTGCTATTGCTTTCGGCTTCGGAATGGGTATATGATTCTCTTGTTCTCCTATTAGCTATTTCTAACGTGACGACAGTATCGTTCGGGACCGTTTATGCGCCAAACATTGTGATCACCTATGTAGTAGAAAGTCACCACAAATTTGCTACTGAAAGCCTGGTGACGATTAATATTTTTAAGAACCTAGTTGCTTTCCTATTTTTGTTTACCGCCACTGACTGGATTGCTGCGCAGGGATGGGTGCAGGTCTACATGATCATGTTTATGTTGGTTTCAGTTGGTACCCTTTTGGCAATCCCGTTCTACCTCTTTGGTGCAAAATGGAGAGGGGAGTATAAGCACGGTGACATCAACGGCTAGTTTGAGCTAAAGAAGCTGAAAACCAAAATTGCTTGACAGGATGTTGGAGAAATTACCTGGAGGTTCGTGTAAATTATGTGCTGCAGTTCCCCCATAAATTATGGATCGAAGTCAAATGTGACCGCTTTTGTAGTCATTGAACCGAATGTCTCGCCGTGTACGCAATTGTGTTTTTCGGATAGTCAAGACATTTCACAGCCGATAATATAATCTTGTGATTCTAAAACCGAAGTTTCCATTTCCGTAGCATGGACATGCAGGTAGGGTTTCCGGCATCGGAGCTTAGCTTCCGTGATGATTTCCAATCCGACAGATTCGCCGCTAGTGGGCCGGGAGTTCCGGGGAGTTAGAACCGTCGGATTGCCACATAAACACATCTGATCCAGCGGCTGGACCAGCGCTTGATTCTGGTCCTGGGCATATTTAACCAGAGCCATCGCTGAATATTAGTATGAGGAATATAAGAACTACTCACGTCCTTCGTTGCGTATGTGAATCCAGTCTCGACCAACAATGTCAGATCAATTCCGAGCAAGTGAGGTTGGCAATATGTTCCCTCAGCAGCCCCAATTTTCGGGATTTATGAAGCCATGTCGATTCGAAGGAGAGATCCAGAATCTCGAGGTATGGGGCGAGATACCTTCTGACATAGATGGAACATTCTACCGGGTTATGCCAGACCCGCAATTCCCGCCCTTCGTCGAGAACGATCCGGTATGTGGATGTCACTACTGTCAGTTCGGTTGCTGCATCACCGCTAATTAGTCCACCTTAGTGGTTCAGCGGAGATGGCAATATCAGCGCTTTTCGGATCAAAGGCGGACATTGTCACTTTAAGCAGAGATATATAGTGACGGAAAAGTTTGCTAGGGAACGAGAGGCCCGACGTGCCTTAATTGGTAAACATGTTCCTTCTTCAATTTCGACAGGAAATGCTGACCTGTTCTCGTATTCTAGGGAAGTATCGTAACAAGTACACTGATGCCGTTGAATTCAAGGTGCGAAGCACTGCAAATACTAACGTTGTCTTCTTTAACGGCCGTCTCTTGGCATGCAAAGAAGATTCTCCTCCTTATTCACTGAATCCAGTGACGCTCGAGACTATTGGCTTAGAATCATTCGATGGGCAGTTGCCTTGCTTAACCTTCACTGCGCATCCGAAACTCGACGATGAGACTAACGAGCTAATATGCTTTGGGTACGAAGCGAAGGGCGACGGCACTCCCGACGTCTGCTATTTTACAATCGATGCCAGGGGCAAATTTACGCAAACAGTATGGCTTGTTGCTCCTGTGGTTGCTATGATACATGACTTTGCCTTTACGAAGAACTGGGTCTGATAGGTCCCCTTCTGCTGAGATCCTGAAGTGCTGACACAACGAAGGTATTGTTCCCAATCATTCCGCAGACCTGTGAGCTTGAACGCATGAAGCAAGGCGGCGAACATTGGCAGTGGGATCCGAATATCCCATTCTATCTAGGCGTCTTACCTCGCCATGGCGCGTTGGGATCTGATGTGAAGTGGTTTCGCGCTCCAAATGCCTTCCCCGGACATACTGTCAACGCATATGAGGACAGTTCTGGAAATATCGTTTTTGACCTTCCCTTGACCAACAAAAATGTCTTTTTCTGGTGGCCCGATGCCAGCGGCAACGCACCTCGGCCCGAGCAGATTGCCGCAGAACTCGTTCGTTTCACTTTTGACCCAAAGTCCACGGCCCTTGATCTACCGAAACCTGTGGTCATTAGTCACGAAGACTGTGAGTTTCCGCGTATCGATGATCGTTCCTTTGGTAAGATACATCGCCATGCCTTCATGGATATTATGGACCCGAGTCTGGGAACCGATTTCGCAACGATTGCGCCGGTAATGGGAGGGGGCTACCCACCATATAATTCCATTGGGCATCTTGACTACGATACAATGCGCATGGAAAAGTACTTCCCCGGCCGGACTCACCTCGTTCAAGAACCTGTTTTCATTGCGAGGCAAAGCGCAGGTGAGGGCGATGGCTGGATTCTAGCGCTAGTCAACAATTACTCGACTATGTCGAGCGAGCTACATATCGTGAACACTAGAAAGTTTGAAAAGGCACAAGCTATTATACATCTACCTTTTCGCTTGAGGGCTGGATTGCACGGCAATTGGGTCAATGGTCAAGATGTCCGATTTTCATAGTCAGCTCTGGTACCCTTCATGTTCAGCAAGATGGCTCAAAAGGCCAAGCACCGCAGTATGTGGTAATACAATCAATTTTATCCGCACTATCGTCTAAAAAGCCTTGAAGCTTGTTGGACATACTTTGCTTGTAATTTCCATTTGTATTGAGACAATGCGCCGCGGGGGTTTTCCACTCTTTGAAAACCCTCAACCTACAAGCGAGACCATCATGATGGAGGATGGTGTCAGCTAGCTAAAGACTGGGGATATTGCTTATTTCGACGAAGAAGCCATAGTATTCATTGTGGATAGACTCAAGGTGGGTCATGACGAAGACTAGACAACAGTCAGATGTGCTAATATCGTGTTGCAAGGAATTGACTAAGGTCAATAGCCTTCAGGTACCCCCAGTAGAATTAGAAGCAGTCATATTGTTAAACCCAGGACCTGCAGATGTTGCCTTCGTTGGAGCGAGGGTGTAAGTGCTGTTATATAAGTTTTAGATTATGTTGGTAATGTATACTGACATAGACATAGGGATGATATCAAATGCACTAGTGAATTTGTCGCCAAAAAGGATCATACTATTACTGAAAGAATACTTTATGAGGTTGTACAACAGGGATTTGCAAGACATAATGGGTTCCCGGGGGTGTAATAGTTGTGGCTGAGCTTCCTAAAACACCAAGTGGAAAGACAATGAAACGCTTGCTGACGAATTCGCCGATAGAAAGTAGCAATCTCTGATACCTGACTTGGAAACATATATTCTCATACCATGTTAAAGATTAGCTCGTGATGTAGCGACAGGCTTTTGAACGGTGGGTGGAGGCTGGGAGGGTATTTCGGCTCCAATCAGTACAGTCCCATCGCATCACCTGTTTTCCATTACAAAGCTCTATCATTTCTGATTCCGCTTCGAGGCTCTATTGCACAGCCTGTTCTTCAGATAGTTTGCTTGTATTCAAAGGTTTACCTGGTAAGCACAGTTTCTCTCTCTAATAAGTTTTAATCGAGCTCTTCTGATAGCTTCGTCTGTCACACCTTTGAGCCCTTCGCCACCACTATCTTATTCTCAGGTGGTGATTTGGGTTTCGGCTACATATACTACACAAACCGGCTCACGAGTAATGGATTCTCGGAGACGTCAAAAAGACAAGAACGGATCAGCGCGGGTTGGGATAGCCAAAAAAAGCGCGGAAAAATGTGGGCTAGAAATGCCCTCCTCTACCACCCATCACGACTGTAGAAACGTACAGCATTACCAACCTCTACATGTTGAGCCGATAAACAGGCGGATATGGTCGCTAGGGGTAAGGCGGATCAGCCAACAGCCTATACAAACTTGTGAAAGCGTATTGGTAGATATGTCAATGTCAATCCGCTACTAATTGCCTGTTATCTGATAACATTGTAAGTGTTCCATTCAAAAACTATAGTTGACTAATATGCATGATCAGTTGAACTGTCATTTGCTCATGAATAGCTCCTTTCATTCCGACTTTGTTCCCGACGAAAATATTGAACTTAGAAATTACACTCGCATTCTTTAGTTCATCTCAATACAGCGTGCCAGTCCAGTCATGCGCAGCTCCAGACGAGGTAGCAGCATTGATCGGACCAGCCAAAGGAACTCCAGAATTAGTGTAGATACCAAATGGGTCACCATTGTCCTTCTTGGGATCGTAGTTGCAGTTGCCATTCGATATGGGCAGGAGTTGCCAGTACAGATGAGGCAGACCAACAGAGTTCATGTTGGTCGCTTCCGAGACGAATGCTGACTTTTGATCATACTTTTGAGAGTCTATGCCCCATTCTTCAAGAAAGATCTTTTTTCCATTAGCTTGTTTGATCCAGTTGGGCATGTTGGCGCTCCATTGGCCAGGCACACTAGCGTAGCGGTGGATGGAGATGGCGTCGATGGCGTCACATTGGGTGACAGCAGGGAGAAAGGTGCATCCGTGCGAGATGTCACCGCCCAGGCCACCAGTAGAGACTAGGATACGGGTCTCAAGTCCTGCCTTGCGCATATGCCTAGCGCGGCCACACATCCAGCCGGTAGGATCACCATTTTGGCACTGGCTGGGTTCAGGGGTCATTGGTTCGTTCTGCAGTGCACAATTTATGTTAAGAAAACTAGACCTGATTGAATTCTGAAGACCGTTTTGTGAATATTCACCTGGATATTGAAGCTAAAGATGGCTTGAGGCCAGTTCTTCCAGACTTGTCCTGAGTATGCGCCCTTGTAGTTGAGAATGTACGACAGGCGAGAGTCGTATGCATCGAAGGCTTCCTGCTTTTGATAGAAATATCCAGCGCCCCAATGTGCCCAATATGCGTCCCTTGATGATGTTAGGAGTTTGCATACTTGGTTACTACGTCAATCAATAAACTTACTTCCTGTAGTCACCGATCAGGGAGTTCGAATCATGAGGGGAGATGATAGCTTTGATGTTCTTCCCAGACAACTTGACCAATAGCTTATCCAGCTCATCCAAAGTTTGCCTGTTGTATTGTCCAATAGTGGTTTCCAACTGTGGGATGTCCTTGACAAGCTGGCTTCCCTTGTTACAGCCCTTGGTAGCCTGGTTAACCCAGAGCCTGACAACCTTAATGTTGTAGGATGACAAAGTCTGAATATAGGTATCCTGAGCAGAGTCTGACATTGCCTGTAGGAAATAATTATTAGTGCCAGACCAGGAACTGGAATTGGCTTCCGCCGATTGATGGAGGGCGGCGAGGGCTAGCCATATCGTGGTGAAAAAACCCTTCATGGTTTCAATCGGTCCAAAGAGGCGATAATAGAGAATATTCTTTTAATGGTGATGTGGTCTGCTTCATCTAATAGGAGGGAATCGAGACTATATTTGTATTTAGCAACAAGGAACTTCATTTTACATGTGTTTTGCGTTTAGGATGTCACTCACACGAGATGAACAATCCACGTAATCGGACTATGCGAAATTAACACGAGACGGGATAGCCATCGGCTAACGACGTTCAAATTTAACCCCGACGATCATGAATCGGGAGTCACACATCTTAGTTAACCAGCTACCTGATACTATCTAAGTCCGAAAGATCTAATGCTTAGCATTTGGGCTTTGACACTAGACTAGACTAGATCTGGGCGCAGAGTAGGGGTTCCGTGAGGGGTACCGGTGTTTTGCCCGCTTTAGGTTCTTAGAAACGTTGGTAAACATGCATCAGAACTAAGCTAAGGCGTAAATTACATTCCGTCCTAGACAACTATTTTCCGTCTGTCTCCGTGTTCCGATTCCGATGCCCTAGTGCCTCGACACGAGTTCGCTAATTTTAGTTGTCACGTTGTGTTCCAGTTCGTCATAGTGGTATCTCGTCTCGAGAAATGCTCTATCACTACGTTATATATTGCTGCCCAATACTTGCATTTTTTATTTATGTCTACCATATCAGGCTACTTCGACTCCAATCTTTACTCTCCCAATATTCGCCAAGGACTGATCTTGGTTTTCTCTCCTACAGAAGTTATTTTATTCATGTATGACTTCATGTCATGGCGTTTTAACAAAGTTTGAGCAAGGATGAAGACACACTACCCCGGATTTTCCATACTCACAGCTTCCGCCAACGTAACTACTCACTTTAGCAAGTCAAAGTTGTACCCATCATTAGAAAGTTATTCCTGATATTGCCAACGATTAACGTCTTAATTGTATGTTGTAGTTTTACCGTAAAATTATAAGAATAAGAAGCGTGACACTTCTCCAGTATGCTGTCATGTCTTGATCTTACTCCATAGATCTGAGATGGTATTTATATTACTTATTCATGGCTTGGTACTCCATATGTTCTACGATACCCTATCTCTACTATATTCAACCTTACAATATACCTGTACAGTATGATATCTCGCAAGCCATCTTTAGTTATGCGTTACATCTTAACATCATGCACATAAATATTGAAAAAGATCTAACACGCGAAGTACCAGTCAGTTCAAACAAGAGGTTATAGTATTTGAAAGGCCTGGAATTCTTTGTACAGTAACATCTCAACTAGCTACGAATAATACCAAGTTGCTTAGACCAACACACTTATCAACTACGTCGCTGTATGCTGGAATGGATAATGACTATTTTAGTGCGCAGTCGACAGTAAAAATCCCTGCTTCTTGTGGCAAAATAATAATAGTGATTAACAGCTTTAACATGACACGCTATGTATGCAGGATGCAAATAGTCCCTTAGTGATAGTGATTCCCAACTATATACTTAGTAGTTTGACTTAGTTTATCAGTTCGAGCACTATACGCTGAAGTCGGCCGACTCGCTTGCTTCACAACTCGCTGACTGGCCGCTATGTTGAGCTATTCCCAATATAGCGCGGGTAACCAAGCTTCATCTATTATGAGGCTAGCGGATCGGTGTGAACGAGATGTTGTTATGCTGGACTAACTCTACTCGAAACGGTCTTCCCTTCTCCACCTATGCAACATCCATTTCAGGTGCTAGCCATGGATGTTATGTTCACTATATCATTGAGTTTCAACACAGTATAGAGAATACAGGTCTTGGTACTAGGAAATTGCAACGTCGAGGATAGAAGGTGTCAGATGCAACATTGGGGTACCAGAGATACAGAAACAAAGCGAATGGAGATAAGAAGGAAGAGTGAATGTCTCGCGGAAAGTGCAGTATGAAATCAACAGGATCTCTCGCGTAGTCAATATGCAACTTTTCAATCTATTGCTCCCGCTCGCTACGAGCGTTCTGCTCTCAGAAGCGCAGCCACTCAGTAATACCGCTGTCAGTTCGAGCTGTACTGGAGTCAGTTCATACTTGCTCGAAATATATCATAAGTATGAACCGGTTGAGACTATCTTTGCTCTTGTTTATTGTTCACAGAGATGATTGATTGACTGTACGGGGGGCGGTCAAAGATGCAAATCTCAAGACGCTTCGTATCTTTATGTCGTACAAAGTTTAGAAAAACAAGAACAATTGGTCAGTGGAGATGCCCGACGTCAAGCCGCGGCAGGTTGGCACATACCATGATACCCAGCCGCGCGCCATCGATCAACTAATGGTCGAAACACACGACTGAGACAATACCTGACTAAGTTTTGTGTAGCTCCCTTGACGTTGTTCGCAGGCGTCAAACTGGTTATTGCTCTGCATGGCCGCTATCAACTGGGTTGCTGAGGAAATGGCACATCCACCATGGGGTTGAACCAGAGCTACATACGATGCTAATCCATACCAAACGCAGATACATATGTATCAATACGCAAAATTCCTGCCATATATCGCGCAAAAACACCTGCTGCTCAGAACGATGCGACATTCTTCTATCTGGACGCATCGCCAATCTTCGACTTCAACAGCTGCCTGGCACGCATCCTCCAACACAAAAATCAGTTGATGTCCAGTGCCCCGCTGTGGAAAGACCTTTCAGATCATATATTTTTATTCAAAATTCAGAACGAAGGACAAGTACATTTTCGTAGCAATATCGCACCTGCACCAAGGTGGTGGTGTGACCAAAGCAGGAAGATGCGGAGCATCATGGGTGACATTGAAATTCTCATATTGACAGGCAAGTAGGACTCTAAATATGTGCTTATATTCTATGTGATTAGTATAGTCATGTTAATTATTATGTTTACAGGGGGCGGCAACGAATTTCCCAACTCTGACATACCTGAAGATTGGGCCTGCGACACGCTCGATCTTATCGACATCTACTCATACAGTAGAGTGTCTGATTTCCGCAACAGAGGGCCTATTGCGCTGCAGCGCGCTCAGGACGCCGATGAAATCGTACTCTTCGAAGAATTCGGCGCCACCGGTTCCAATAAATCGAGTGTCGTGGGCCAGCATATCGACGTCTTCAATAAGCTTAAGATACCATGGATGATTTGGCAGATCAACAAGCCGGCAAAAGGTGCGTCGGAATCTTGAGTTTTGGACAAATGAAGACACATACGCATTGGTGAAGCAAGGGGCGGCCAAAGCGTCGGACATTGCTGCTGCTCAACCATTTCCTACTCCCGATATTTGATTAGATAGGGACACATCAAATACCGGTTAGGGCACTCACATGTGACCTCTGTAATATAGTACAACTGCTCCATAGAATGAAAGCTGTGCTTTCTGTTTTTGGGTTGTCTGGCTCGAGTAAAACAGTAGATTACGCCACGACCCAATAGAATTCATGATGTGGGGAAATGATCCTACAGCATCGTTCAAACCGTCGGATCAACGATTTCTATGGCCTCCATGGCAATCTCATTGACTAACATGATGCATTTCAGAGACCCATTCATACCTTTGAATATAGCCTGCTTCACTAGGTGCTTCGCGACATGAGTATTTGTGATTATACGAGGAAAATAATTTATTCGATCAACAGTCTCGCTCCCCACGTTCAAACAATAACATCGATAAAGTGGCCAGCTTATATTAGGAGTTCAAAATCAAGTAGGACGTCAGCATGGCCAAGCTGTTCTCATCGACATTCGCTTGGGAAACGGCTCACGAACCTTTATCAGTGATTTCTTGCTTCGAATTTAACTACATCCCCCCGTCAAATCAGAGATTCCTAGTATGCCCACAAGGTCATCATCTGATATCAGCCAACTTGACTCCCAAGCCTCATGACATTTATTGCGAGCCAACAAGATGAATTGTATCAGGTCTTGCCCTTGCTTCAGTGCGGTTCGCCAGGGATACATCTTGGTGAATAAATCCATCGATCGAGTAATATAATCCTCTAACTCCTTTGCTTCAAAAGGGGAGATTGAAGTAGACAGGAGCCTGAGGAGCAAGACCAGGCAAGCTTGGAAGAGGAACCAAGATGCCTTCCACGACAGGAGCTGGTTTGGGTACCAGGTCTTTGCAATCGTATCTACTGTCTTTTTGGCGACACAGCAGCAGGTATTTGCAAAAGACGTCATTTCACTATCGACATTGCCAGCCTTTACGCACTGGACGAGCAAGGATGGTCTGTGGAGGAGCATACGCGTGTTCAAATATCGGTACTCGATGAGAAGAGCTGCCAAAGAAATATCCCCATTGGGTTCACAGTCTCCCCGGAATACAAGGCGATGATTTTCATGCCAGTTGAGAAGCTCGTTATCAAACTGTTTCAGAGTAGCAGGCGGAATCAGCGGGGTCTTAGCTATATGTCCCTGTATGCGCGCAGCGATAATGGAAAATGTTACGCTCGCGTTCATCGAGATAGCACCGTAATTCTAGGATCAGTTAGACTCAATCGAACTAGGAAACTCACACAAGACAGTGAATAAGCTGAGGCACTCACCAAGAACCCACGGCGTAATGCTGACGCTTCATTCAAGCCAGCCGTACCCGGAACATGACATGGCGGACGGCCAAGAGTAGTTCCAGACCAAGTATCGAGACAAAAAAGACACCACCAAGTCCTAGTGCGCACGCCAGCCATCCATTGATTATTAGCCGAAGTCATTCTATCCAACGGGGTCTCTCGATGCAACCCCATCGCCAGAGCCATACGATGAGCTGCACCCAGAACAGCATTTGCCATATTTGGCTTGTTCAGGAAATGCAAATACCAGCCACCGAAGAGGATCAGAGCCTGCAGCATATATAAATGACCCACACCAAAGCATGAAACGCCCATATGCTCTAAAGCGCGATGAGAGAAATATAAGTGCCCAGCTTTACGGTCATCGTTACAGGATATGTAGCCAAACGCAAGAACCATATTCAGCAATGCTAGCCATGGACCACGAGCAAGGTCTGTTCTGCCGCCGTGAGTATAGCACTGACGAAAGTCGGCCTCATCCACCATGGGAAGGACGGGATGGAGGAATTGAAAGTATGCGTCGATCAATGCGGTTTCATTCGTTACCTGCGGTCGACATGATGGCGGACATGAACCCTGTGAGAATAGTAGTGGTAGGTCAAGTAGTGGTGCGTTGGTCAGATCCTGATTGGCTGCCATCTTGGTCGTCTGTATCGCGTAACTAAGATGTGGTGAAGTGTAAGCCATTACATGGAGTATTGCTGGGACTGAAGATATTCCTAGATATGAGCGGCCACTGTCCGTATCAAAGAGAGCCGTAATTCCATTGACATCGTCGATCCCGGCTCCGCGTTGTTGATTTCCGTCATCAAAACGCTCGTCCCAGATAAATTCTCGGGTTCGCGAACCTTCAAAACTCAACAAAATCTCTGTCGCTGCCGGTTCTGAAATTTGGCCTGCTTCTGCTTGCGCAGATTCAGTGATAGGCTGAGGGGAGATAAGACTAATAAGTTCCTCGCGGGACAGTGTATCTAGATATTGGATACCTAGTCCGGGAAACAAGCGCTGAAGAATTCTGTGGACTGTATTATACGCGTCTGATAAATTTTCATAAGCTCTGCTTGCATCGGTCAGTGTCAAACCGTGACATATTCAGACATGAAACATTAATGAGAAGTCGACGGACGGACTTTACTGTCGTGACGCGACGGTACTGTCTCTGAGGATAGTGACAGCGCTCTGGGACCTGGTAATAGACACACTGGGCACAAGGGATTTGTTCGCCGTCGCATCGGATTCGTCGTCGTCGGCATTCAGCACACGATCGTGTTTTGCGAGCGGAAGCTGTTAGTGTTGGTTTCTCACTGTCGCTCATAGCACTTTTTCCAAGAGGTTTGGTACGTTCCTCTGCCATTGTATATTCTGCTCACGTGCTTTACGGAAAGTAGGGAGCTTGAGGGAGCCACATGCCGACAAGAATCCAATGAAGAAAGCCAAGACAAGTCTGCGCGTGTAGCAAGAGTAGTGCGTCGGAATTTGGGAGGCAGATAAGAGACAGATACGCAGCACGGGGTTTTGAATGTGCACCTTAGCTTCAGCACACAGCAGTCTAGTCGCACATCTGCCGGCGTCTCCGAGCGGCTGGGGTAGACGAAACACAAGTGTACCTAGCACGGAATTTCGTATTAACGCTCTAGCTGTGCCGAGTCGCATATCTATTATTAGCGCGTCAAGGGACGTAGGTTGAACTAAGCCACTCTTGATCAGTCTAGTCTGCACCATCTACCCTATACGCGCTTGATACGTGCTTCTTTGCACTGATTCTCTCTCCAAGAGCCATAAGGTCTTCAAGTCGTGAGAGGCACGAATGACATGCATCGTCACGAATTGTCCACCTGTTACAAACGATAAGAAAGACTTTTTCATTAACAGGGTGAGAAGGATTGAGTATTGACTAGCAATGGCGTTACTAGACCCAGCGATGGCGTTAGAGGGTGAGCATCATTGCGGGGAAAGATCACGTGCTAGGCACCCCGCCAAGAATGGTTGCTCCGGCCGAGAGATGACCATTACAAATGTTCATGACATCTCAAAACCATTATGGATGGACGGAACGGTCTAGCTAAAACAATGAATATAAAATTGAGGTAGATCCCACCAATAATTCGTTATAGTTAACTATTATAAGTTAACCTGTGTTGTGCTAGAATCTATTTAACTTGAGAGCGTGTTCCCTCCAATCTCCGTTTTCTAGCTGCTAAACCTAGTTAGGTGGTCATCTGAATTCTGCTTCAAAAACGGAATCGGAAACGTTTTAGTGTTCAAACAACGTCCGTTTTCCGGTCACAAAACATAGCTTAGTTTGTTGGCGTTCTACTAGTAAAAGAGCGCTATCTCGTGTTTAGTCAACATATATCTCCTCCTCTCGAAGCGATACGGATGTCCATGCCCTAGCTAGAAATCCTAGACCTTAAACCAATTTTAAGACGTATACACCTTGTCATTACCTAGATAGTGCAAGATGTAACCCCCGTCATCTCATTCTAAGATACCTCGAAGGCCATTAATCATTCTTCAGCCACATAAGCATTGTGATTTCTGGGTTTAGCCCATGTTCAGTGTCTAAAAATGCTTCCCTTTTGTGCAGATGCCCCACATATGACCCATTTGAACTTAACAGAAGTATACGTTTTCGGTAAATCGTTCGTGTGTAAGATGGGAGTGTGATAATCTCGAATTCTAAATCGTATACCAGGGGGGGGGGATTTATAGTGCTTACGGCACGTATACAACATTTTGAGAAATTCTAGTAGAAGCCCTTACAAGGCTACGAAACTACGACTAAAATACCAGGCCTAAGTATAAGCATCATCTACTCTCCCCTTTTTATATCCTTAACTAATTACTCGGACATCCCCCATACGGATTTGCTTTCCTATGAGTGAAAATGCCTCCTAAAACTACGCTGCTCTTTGTACTTTTGGGGATATTCTCTGCATTTGTTAGCGCCAAAGCGACAGAATATAAGAAGGAAGGGACGAAGCAAGATGACAAACTACTGGACCTATCGTATGTTGGATATCACCAATCTGAAACACCGCTTCCGAGACAAGATCAACCCGTAGCTGATACCCTTCGCGCGAAAACGGGAGACCAAACACGATACATCCAGTCTGCACTAGATCACATATCCCAATCACGTGGTTGAGTTCTTGCTCTCGAAGCTGGTACTTCTCTACTGACTACCAGCTTAGCGATACCTAAACAGACAACATTACGAGGTCCAGCCGTTAGAAAAACCATACCGACTCGAAAATGTTTAGGGACTGGTTTTTTCAAAGTGGGGATTAAGAGAGGAAAGGGGGGAAGACACACCGGCTTAAAGGTTACCGACAAATACGTACCTGCTGAGACAAACATGGTACGCGTACCTGACGCAAATGAACTGGCAACTGGTATACATGTGTTCGTGAAGTGGAGCATGATAAAGTGTTGGATTAATGACGTGACAATGACTGCTCATACAAATGCACAGGGGTACCCATGGGACTTGACATGGCTGAAGGTATGCTGGTTGCTCCTGCAGCAAACACTTCTTGTTTGACCCAATTCACATAGCTTGGTCAACTTGCTCGATAGCCTTGAGGAATCCATGCCGTTCATGGCACTGAAATCGTTCTCGATGTGCCTTCAATCGATTGTATTTATGCATCGAACGGTACCCTGATCCCGATTCAGTTCACACTCTATGAACCATCTGTGTTTGATTCAGAGATTGGCATTGAGACTCTAAGCATGGCCATCAAGCCAGGCAGATATGCCTCAGCGTGAACCACATCTTTGTAGACCCAGAGGTGGAGGAGCTCTTTCTGAAGAGACTCTTTGACCATTTCTCCTACTTTATACGCGGGTAATGGAGGAACCACATGTGCTGCATTATCAACGAGCGAAACATTGAGCGCTTGCAAGGACTGCTGGAGCGTACCCATGTAACCGTGATTTGCGGTAGGGAGACAGATGCAAAGACAGGTTTCTTCCACCACTGTTGTTCGAGACTTACAGCTGGACTACCCATTACTTTTGTAAGAGCTATTAGGACCCGTCCTACCAGTGGTTTCAGCAACGCGGGAACTGACGGTGCGCACCATCAACGGAATGGTGACTCCCCAAGCACTCTATCTTTTTCCTCGGAACAACGGGGTAGTAAAGGGGAAAATGAACCAGAGTTTGTCTGAGGACGTGACGGTTCACAACTTCTTCTTCCACGCTGCAATTAGAGATGCACCGTTCTGAGGCGTGTGCGAGTCTGAGTACGGTGCATGCCATGGGCTGCACGGAGTGGACTGCTTCTAACACAAGAGCGCGGTCATGAAGCCACCCCAGTGAACGGAAAAGCTCATAGATCCCGCCTACGCAACCTACAGCGTAGATGATGTGAGCAAGTTGGGGCCTTCAAGACTATTCTTGGGTTCAAAAGGGGAGAAATGATTGATGACCTAAAGACTGGGGGTTTTAGCACTTGCCTATTTGAGTTAGGTTTCACCGCTGTCATTGTTGTCGCCGTGTTCAAGACCAGTATCTCATAGTCCAAGGGAACGCTACATCAATATTCCGAAGAGTCCTTCTGGTTTTGGTACGAAATGTCTACCGATAAACCTCATACAATGTAACTGATTAAAGGCTGTCAAGCCTTATCTGTCGCAGCATCGATATCTTCACATCTTCACAATTTCAACATTCAGGCCTCCTAGCCACAACGGCGCACTCACCTCATTACCCCATGTGCCAAAGTCGTACATTAGGTCGACCCTTTCATACGGGAACTGCAGCCCGGGTTTAGGAAAAAGAAAGGTCGCACGTCCGGCCTTGGCTTTCATACCTCGAAAAATCATGGTTTGAAGGTTACGGGACCATCCAGCCTTTGGATAAGAGGCGGCATGTTAAGAAACACGCGTTGCATATCGTCACTGTGCGGGGACATGGGCTCGTTGTAGCGTGCCAATAGGTCCTGCTACACAGCTGGGATGTTCACAAACCGACTCAGCGAGCCAGGCTAAGTAGTAGCTCAGAATGATCTATTCCGTGCAAGAATCTAAATCAGTATTGTCATGTTTCATCAGCTAAATAGACTCACATCAACCAACGCAATAGAAACCTCCGGTCTCGGCGCGACGAATGAGAGCATATAGCGCGACAACAAATCCCGTGGTACCTGTGCAAAAGTTAGCGTTGGAAAACAAAGATGTGGCGGGCTCGTCTGAGCCCATGACTTGGCCGAAGCCCATGGAAATACTGCAGCAAGCATCGCTAATTTGCTGCCACCTTCTACGGCATTCCTCCCATAGCGATTCTCTCTCACGTGGATGATCCCCCTTCCCCTACCATGCCTGCGAATCTCCTCAAACATGGCGTTGCGTCCAAAGCCATGCTGCTCCATGACGCCGAGACGATACCCATCTACCACCACATAAGCATCTTGAATGAGAATCTTCAGCCTCTCTCTATGGTCACGTTTAAGGTGAAGATGGCAATTCCACTTTCCCCAGTTGAGGCCATGATGTGCGGCTGAAAAACCCGTGATTTTCTGACAAGTAACACGGATAGCCGACCCGCCGAGTTCCGCAAGGGATCGATTGATTGATAGGCCGACGATGACGCGGGAGAAGACCGTGGCTTTGAGGCCGGCGGGTAGCCTCTCGGCTGACGACGGTTTTGAAGCGTCTCCGGGCTACCAAGATCCAGCGAGGTCGTTGGGCTCACCCAGGTCGGCTCGCGGATGAACATCGACAGATGAGCTGCCTGTCTTGAAGTCCCGAGCTAGCGCATCTTCGTCTTCTTACATGTACATACTTTGGAATTGTTCTACATGCGATGTCTAGTTGGCGAAGCGAAGCAGAGAACTCTCTTGTCAACGCCATACTAGCCTGATGATGGAAGTGCGCTACATCTTTGCCGCAGAATTATGCGCTGCAGTAACAAACTGATAGAACTTGCTAGCTTTGGTTGCATGAGATGGGTGTTGAACCAAAGTCTAGGCCATGTAGCATACATGAAGCTGTGCAGCGCGATTGGTATCGTAGAGGACGATTTTTCGCGCTGCCTGCCAAGTAAAAGCCCAGTGAGACCACTGGTCACGAACTGAGAGTGGAACATAACGGCCAACATCATACTGGTGTGACCGTTGGTCGCATTCAATATCTCATCCAAACAAATAGACAGAAACACATGGAAAGACCAGCTCGCCATACAGACTTTGCAGGAATGTGATCGAAGCTTTCCTGGCCACGCCTCGTTCGTCAAATACAAATCCCCACTGGGCGCTGACATCTCTTGGTGGCATTCCTGGGAAAGAATTGGGATTGCCATCATTTGGGAGGGGAACAAGGTTTCCGTCAATAATACTGCAACAAAGCACTAATACTAGCCAACTTTACCTGTGTATCAAATGAGAAATGTGGTCGAAGTGATCACTACGAGAGGTATCCCGCTGAACTTCCGACCAACGAAATTCTGCAAACAGCGATGAGGAACCGTGCCATCATCGATATGGACAAGTCCAGCATCGAGAAGGCACTTCATCGAATGCAATCTATATACAAAGTGCAGTACAAAACCTTCATCGCCAATGTCACGATTCAGGTGGCTGAAAGGCACCTTATTCAAGGTCGCGGGAAATTGTTTTTTACTGCTTGAGATTGTCAAGACGGATCGAGGGGTAGAGGTTGCCGCCTCGGAACAATGGTCGACGCAGAAAGCATGACTTTACGATCGGGCCGTGTTCAGATGTTAGGAGAAGGCCGTCAAATTTTCTATCAACTAATTTGTTCACCGTGGGCATACTCTTTTGAGTCATTGTAGCCTAATTGACTATTTGACAGGGCTGATTCTAGTATAGTAGTGAGGCGGATAAAATCTAGTCATGTTTTGTAGCTACAAACCCTCCATTATCCGAAGATCACGGTATTCCCGGGTCTGCTTTTCAAACGGAATTTACTAGTTTAGGTTAGCTGCTAGAAATCAAAGACGGAGATTAACAGACCCGAGGATGGTTAGGCAAGCTTCCTCATATTCTAAGCTAGAGAAATGCAGGGAGTATAACGTTATACCGTAAGTAGCAATACAGTGCGCCCATATATAGGCTATACACATCTTTCAGTCAGTCCTCGTGACGCAGCGCGCGGTAGCGACTGAAACCGCCGACACGGTCACGGTGGCAGCTAACGCCATTCGCCTCTTTGAGGCATGTGTTAGTACGTTGTGAGACCAGGGGCCTGCAAATTCCCCTGAGTCGGCCTCGTCCGCGACTCAAGTTCTGATGATGGCTGTCACCGAGGTCCCCTCATGCTCTCGCTCTTTTCTGTCCCGAATAATCTTTTGCGCGCCGTTTAACTGATGGACGATACTGTACCTGGGACGGGGCATCCCGGCGAAGCATATTGGAGAAGACTGGCCGGGAAACCGTGCACGAAACAGAGAGGCTTGGCTATCCATGCATGGGTGATCCCAGCTTCTTTGGTAGTACTATCCAATCATCCAATCACATCACCATGTGCACGTTGGTTCAAGAACACCAAACTCCTTGGGAGCACGACGGATGGTGGGGCAGTTTCTATATTGAGACTGTCGCCGTTTTATATGCTGCTACCACGCGACACCGGACCAGATCCGCGCCATCGCACAGTTTCCTTTACAAAATACAACGAATAGCAATTGCCAAGTCTATACAATAGCCCCCTAGTAGCTGTCACCAAGTCTCTACCATAATCCTCTGATAGCCGTCCATCCATCGAAAGCCGTGGCCGACTCAAGCCGACGACTATTTACTGCTTGTAGCAAGAGGTACGGAACTGAGCGTTCCAGCCACTGACAGTACTGTACTTTCCATTGGCGTTGCAGGCAGTGCCGACCTCAAGAGGATTGTGAGGATTAGTCGCACCATCGGCGCGGTGGGCGTTAGTGCACCAGCGCTGGCAGTCGAGGTTGCCAATCGAGGGATCCTAATCCTCAATTAGCATTCTACATGTATATTTCACCCTGCTTCGTTCCGGAGGGATTGCTCACCGAGTAGACGCAGCAGTGCGAGCCATCTTGGAAGAGGCACTGGCAGAACTGAGCAGCCTGGGTAGTGATGGCGCTGGCGATCAGCAGAGTGGCGAGAGAGAAGATGCGGACCATTTTGGCGGTGGTGGCAAGTCTTGAGTAGGTAGTAGAAGATTGTAGAGTTGAATGTGGTCAGGTAAGAGAGTCCCGGTGCTGTACAGTGAGCTGGATGTCGTTACAAAGAGCGAGTGATGCTCTGATATTTATACGTGTGTAGATGACGCAGTGTGCCATCAACTTTCTATAACCCATCTAGCCTGGCTAGAGGTAGAAGAGAGTGGTTGAATGGCATGACTTACAACCCCCCTCCCTGTCAACGGTCTTTAGCGCCTGCTCCTTGCAAGTGTCACGCACACCGCTTTCATTTAGAAAGTCCGTCCCTGTGATTCTAGAAAACCGTTAGCCTTGATAGCCAGCATGGAACAAGAGCCTAAACAAGCTAGGCGCGCCACCACCCCCTCTAGCAAGACTGCCTCAATTAAATCTCCGAAAAGTATGATCGATACAGGCTAGTAACGTAGAATCATCGGGTAGATGTACACAGTAAAGAAGATAGACCAAAGTATAATGAAAATAACACAAATCTACTTTTCTTCCATGCAGTAGTGTGAACTTTATCGTTTCCATATGAAATTCAATCGGAGAAGAGAAACTTCGAACAAAAGTCCTTTGAGATCGGGTGCATACTAAGAGATGCCAATGAGCACCTACAGATTCTGACAGTGGCTATGCATGTCTGCCACCTGTTAAATTCAAGGAGCCGTCACAGATGTCTGGCCAAGTAGTGTTTCGATTGCTTTGGATTATGTAGTTGAGTCAGCCTAGCTCCGTACTGTCACTTTAGATCAACGGGTATCTGCATGTGTCTATGTGTTTTACGGATATCCCCTCATTAGCAATCATGAAATGCTAGAGGCACAGGCAAAGGTATTGTGGGTAGAGAACTATAGCACGTCGATGACAAGGGATCGCGAAGAAGCCAACACAGAGGGAGTAAGGAATAGGAGGGAGCGCCCTTCTTTTCCAGCCGCTATTCGAGATATCGCTAGTCAAATGACCAACACCCTCACATATGATATTTTTGCCTGAATCCATCGAAGATCCTGTTTGACAATCTCCTTCTTATTCGGTCCATTCCTCGGTCTAATAATCCATGCGCTGTTTTGAGTAGCTCGGGTTCAGTTGAAGTTTATGGCATGAAGACACGCGTAGGAATGTGCTTCGTACCATTGTTACAGCGATTCATGTCCATGTTGGCTTGTGCACCACCTCGCCGATGGGATCGGCGCTACGACCTCTCTTCTATTCAGCTAACTCAAAGATTTCATTTGCAATTCATGGACAGGCATGAGCTTGCCTTCTATATAACGCTACGTAAATCCACTTCCAACCAAATACACGAATACAGTACCTTCATCACTCTCGTTAAAATTTCATCTCAGTAACTACAAGTTTTACAAACCTCCTAATCCCACTCAACGACTCATCAATCTCCAACTACAACAAAATGGTCCGACTATCAATCTTCGCTGTTATCTTCGCCGCCGTTACTTCTGTCGCCGCCGACGGATTCTGTCAATGCCTCTTCCCGGACGGCTCCCACTGCTGCGTTGTTGTAAGTCGATGATAGCCCGAGCAAAACTAAATAGGACATGCAAGGGACCGAATCTAATAATGTGCTAGGAATACGGCATCAGGAAAGCATGCGTGGAGCTTTGCAAAGATAATGGAAACTCGGACAAGATGTGTAATGCTGGCGGCAAGTACTCGGACGTCAGCACGTGGAACGGAATGTGGCGCCGCAGCTGCAAGTACTCGTACCTCTAGGTACTACAAAGAATGCCGCTAGGGGTGCCTTGCGCAGCTCCGCCCAAGCAACTCATGTCCTTGCACTATGGCGAACAAGATTTCTTTCTCTTAATTTTTCTCGGTCCTCAGGATCCTTGGGATCTTGCTGGGAAATTCGCATGTACATAGATCACGTATCCACAGACTGGTAGATACACGAAATAGAGGCATGGCAGTCAATGAAGCCATCTTACATACCTTACTCTCCAACTCGAACCATGAACTAGCCCTGCATAAATAGTGATATCGAGGGCCCGCAAAGAATGGATGTAGATGTACAAGTAGCTGTACTGTGTCCTGGCTTGATACTGAAAATCTCCTTCACTTGTATTACTCAAAGCAAACATGCCGCCGGTGTAACTTGAAGTACGTGCGTGTTGAAATCGCCTAGGCCGTCATTTTCCGTGCGAGAAACAACTCAAATCTGCCTTGTCTGTAAACTTGATGAATATATTGAACCTTGCAAATGACTCCAGAGTCTTTTGTTTCCCTCGATCTTGACCTCCCTCGCCCTATCATATTCGTCGCAATAGTCTAATTACTTGGTGCTTTCCTCGTTTGCGCACTGTCAAGGAGTGGGTGTAGGCTACGCTGCCCCCAGTACTCTCGTGGCGCTCATGCAGGAAGGTTGCATCGTAGCCTCACTTTTGCTACAAGAACGGTCACCGTCTTAAACTATCACTATTCAGGACCACTCTAGCGGTACTCAGTAGTGGCCGCCTGACCGCACTAGTCCCCGCCACCGCTGGGGTAAGTAGTGGCGTCACCGTGCGCTCCTTACCTTAATAGTGTGTGGTTGATACCACAGTACCTAGTGGCTTAGAGATGACTCTTCCATACAGGCCATGCATGTGCACTTAGATTGCGTGGCGCACTGCCTAAAATTTGCGTCCTGCGAGCACGGATACATGCAGCATAGAAGATATCCAGAGCTATTTGTGCCACTAGTGTTCTCGCCGTTTCATTCTATCTAAGTTCCTGGGAGCTTAACTTTAATTGACCCTAGTCGAGAGTGTGGCTGATTCAAACTCCACTCTGAACCCTTGTCAAGTATACCTGACCTATTTGCTATCTTCATCTAAACTGATTCGTGTCGATATTTTCGTCATTACAGACGTTGACCGAAACTCTGCCGTGAAAATTCGACGACCGCCTTGTCGAATTAGGACAGCAAGGAGCTTTTCCAAATAAACACAAGCGCATTGTTACGGACTCCGTGAGCCTCATCACAGAGATTCAATGTGACTTGCGCACGTTCCCCCCCCATAGAATGCTTCGTGAATTCGCGCAGATATGTCTTTTGACTCGTGTTGTATGGTCTTTCAATCTGCCAGGCTTTATAAAGATGGTGATGTCTTTAACTGCTCTACGAAAACATCCACTCATCAGCCACCATCTCATCACTTATCATCACACAATCCCACAATCTAATTCAACAGCATAGTCCTCATCAACGTTCAACATGGTCCGTCTTCTCACAATTGTTGCCGTTCTCTTTGCTGGCGCAAGCAGTGTTGCTGCTTCGTACTGCCAATGCCTCTACCCAGACGGCAGCCACTGCTGCGTTATCGTAAGTCATCATGCATTACTTCACACTCACGCTTGCCTTGCTGACCATGGTTGTGTTTCTAGGACAACGAAGCCAATGATTGCACGAGAATGTGCATGAGGGCGTCTCAGGACCATACAACCGCCGGAGAGTGCAAGGCCAACGGCAAATTCTCCAATGTCAGCAGCTGGAACGCTCAGCACCGCACGCAGTGCGAGCCACCCTTCATTTACTAAATTCCGCACCGTGTTCGCGCCATGGGCAAAGATGCTGCGAAAGCGTCTTCTATGTGTAGATTCATTGCAGGAAGACGTGCAACAGACCTTTGCAGGTCATCAGGGGAATGTCGACAATCGCTACTTTGTAGAGGTTTTGCTCGGTATGTTACAAGAGCATGTTGTGATGGAACAGCTCATGATTAGGATACGGATATTTATTGGGAATTCTTTGTAGAGCAGATAGACTACCTTCTTCATTTGATACAATACAGTAATTGGACTTCAGCTATGTCGTACCAGCTCAATTGCGGGACGCATCTTGATCTGTTCAGTCCGGTGTTGCATCCTAATACCATATACGCAGTCTTATAGTCCTTTGATGATCATTAACTCATGCATAAGACCGACGATACTCTAAGCATGCACCTCGGTTAAGATCGCCTAACCAACACATCACAATGGCGACAGGCATTTCCTGCCGAACAATCCAGAGTACACTCACTTTATAGAACTGCGAACAGGTTTTTCTTTGGCACTTTAGAGTTACTATGATGCAGAACCACATCCATGCCTGCTTCAAAGGATGTGAGCCTAGGAGCACTGTATCATTGAGCGAAACCAGAGACTTTATCTGTAAGTCGGTGGCCAGTCTCCGAGTTCCCAGAAAACAGGCAGAAATGGGGATGGGTTGGGAGGGTTGAGGACCGTATTACAGAGAGCGCACAGTCGAGTGGGAGCGCGCTCGCTTGGTGCACGCTTGATGCACATGACCCTCCCTCCTTGCAAAACTCCCCAAACGACAGCATAAGTAGTACTAGTACTTAAGTCCCCGGTCCCAAAGACATAGTACAGGTAATAACGCGGAACCATACAATATTCACAAGACACGTGCGCGCAGGCTTCGGCCAAGCATGTACCGAGCAACCGTCGCATGTCATGTTTCTTGGTCTACCGTGTTCTTTTAATCTATTGCGTTGGTGGTCGCGTCGCGTGCACCCTTGCCGGTTAATATGGAAAGCGGCTTGGTGAGGCGGAATAGCCCAACGTCATGGGGACACTTTTGTTCGGTCTTAATTGTGGGCGGGAAGAGGACAGAATGGCAATAACTCGCAAGACGTATGGATTCTTACCGTATAAGATGGTGCGGGTTTGGAGAGTCACTCTGGACAAGTAAACACTTTTCAACGTCTCTTTTTTTGGATTTTATTTTAGAGTTTGATTTCGCGGAAGCAGTCCATCGTTGACGTCGGGTAAGTATCTGTACACTTTGCTTGCTCAGAAAAGCACAAGCAGAGAACAGCCACACGTCAAGTCTATCAAAAGGATCAAACGACAGAAAAAATGCGCTTCTTCCTCCTCCCCCTCCCCCTCCTCTCTCCTCTGCTCCTCTCCACCTCCGCGTCCGCCTCTTCAGACTCCACCCCACCCGCCGACGAGCCCACCCCCGTCGGCGCTCTCTGGACCGCCAAATGGAACGACACGACCCTCGCCCCTTACACCCAACACTGCCGCTCGCAATCCAGCTACACTGCGAAAATCTACAAACTCAACGAACTCTACCCAGATCTCGCCGAGCAAGCCCCCCAACTCAAAGTCTTCTACAACAAGCAACTCTACGCGGGCTCCTGGGACGGCATCGACGTCCACGGCGTCGGCCGCGAGCTCATCGCCATGCACATGACCGATGTACCCTACAAAGTGCGCGAGTGGCTGAAGAAAGAAAGTCTGCAGCGCCACTTTAGTGTGCAGGATGACTTGGTGTTTTTTGCCCCAGGCGCCATTTATCCTTTGCTTCCGCTGTGGGTGGACGATGCCGAAGAGGAGCAAGGCAAGGAATGCGAGGGCGTCTTTGAGGGCCTGGAGAGGTACAGCAATGAGCCGGGGGATGGCAAGGTGATTGGCAAGGTTGGGCATGAGAGCTTGGGGGATAAGGAGGTTAGGTTTACGGTTGAAGCCATGATGGTGAGGACGAGGGAGGCAAGGGATGAGTTGTAAATGAGGTTTGGTTTGCTATGGCAAGAAGTTACGCTTTTCATTATTTTTCGTAATTGTATGGAAACATGGAGTTTGGGCGGTTATTTGGTAAGGATATGATGGGTTGAACAATGTTAGCAGTGCCGCATCTTGTAGTCAAGAAAAAGGAAGAGGCCAATGTCAAACTGCTTCGTCACGACTGCCGTCACGTCTTGCCTGCTCCTTCTCAACAGCCGCAATCTCCCTTTGATGCCTCCTCCGCACAATGCCCAGCATGATGGTGTTGTAGACCAAGAACAGCGCAGCAGCAACGACACTACATGCCGCCGTGACCACAATTGTCACACGAGCAGTAACACTGTACTGCCCATCTTGCGCAGAATACACATTTACAATCGTAGATATGAGACCCGCAATGCTATTAAGCAGCGCAGGCAGGAAAATCCTATGAATAACCCACACATAGTTCTTGCGATGTTGCCACCATAGCCACAGACACCCTACGACTCCAATGCCACATGCAAAGGCCGCGACGTACAGCAGAGGAATGTTGCGCACTGTTCTCAGAGCCGCGGCGCCGAACCCGTTGTCCCCAGGCTTTGAGTCGGCGCGCTGGAGTTTGGTAAAGGTCGCGGGGAAGACAATGTAGCCGGCTAGTAGGAGCCAGACGAACCCTGAACAGAGCAGGTTGTGCAGTGGGGAGACGGAGTCGAGGCCGAGGAGCATGTCGATGTAGCGTGTGCGTGCCGTGGTGCGGCGGCGCTCAAGACCCGGTCTTTGAGGGCGTGGATTGATTGGTACTGAGTCTGCAGTTTGCCCATGTTGGCGCAGTGGCCGCGCTGGGTGGGCTATACGTGTTGAAGGTGTACGACTCGGTGGTGGTTTGGTAGGGATACAAGAGCCTGCTGAGCCGCTGTCATTTCTTCCCCTCTCTTTCTTGTTGCTGGGCGTGTAACGATTGGTCACTGACTCTGATACAGAGGATGGCATTGCTGTATCGCTTGTTGGCTTCGAGGAAGATAGTACTATTGGAAATCTTTACGACAATAACTAATATTGGAGATGGCTGCAGTGGCCAGGGGGCAGACTTCACTCGATATGTGGGGTTTCAAAGGGTACTCATTGTGCGGATATATGTCGTAAACGTACCGCTCTTCACTATCTCTCCAGACGCCTTATGCCGTCACTAGTCTACCAGGCCTTGCGCAGGTACGCAAAACCGGTTCCTAGCGCATGCCCACATCGCGCTGCAGGGCTTTGGTCTCACTGATAACGGCCTCTAGCCGGGTTCTGGACTACGCCATTGCTTGTTTGCGATAGGATTTGCAGACGTCGATGTGTGGTGGATGGTGGTTGGCAGGTGTCGTGGGCTTGGTGGAGAAAGAGGGCTGTCAGGGTCTGACATTACGTCATTCCTCAGTTCTTCCCTTTGCAACGCACATCGTGGCCCATGTATGTACTATTGCGCCATCAACTTTTCTCCATCAGGCTGAGGGTACGGGTGTGTGGGCGCAACATGTCGCAGATACCTCGAGGGTATGAAACTCGGTTACTTCGATCCCTTGGTTGCAATCCCGTCCCTCTACTTACAGCCAATGCGTCCTTGGCTCTTGTATCACACCGTCTGTACCATCATTGGGGACGGTTCGTAGAGCTGGAATTGGGGGAGCAAAGAGAGCTTCTCAAAACATCGGTCTCCAGTTGGTATTTCTGCCGTACCAGGGCGTATATCTAAAATAACAAAGCCACAGCGTGTTTATCATCTGGCCCGAGCACGTAGTCAACATAACTCCACCATTGCACTCATTTCGCGGGCACCTCTTCTATACAAATACGACTGCATCTACATGTAGCGTCTCGAGACGAAAGGGTTCATACGTAAGAGTATTTTGCCTCTGCAGAAACAGAGTTGCACAGCATTCAGCCACAAGGGTAGCGCTGAGCGGGATTGGCCTCCTCCCGCTTAGACGACATGCGCTCCACAGCAGAGGGCCTAACATGTAGAAAAGTCCAGCGGTAAACTTCTTCCACGGATAGATGAGGCGGCATTATGTCGCACTCCTTCGTTCCATCCACCCTCTAGAACCAATCCCTGCATTCCTCATATAGCCTCCCAAGACCCTATTGGACGGATAACCCCTGCGTCTGCATACAACATAGGTAGAACTAGGCTATGACTGGCGCATTATTTCCGATCAATATGGTTTGCGTGAGATGAGGCCTACGCTGCCATTGCATGAGCCAGGCACAGGCGCCCAGCAGGCGGCGGGCCATTTCGGTACGGGCTGGCACAATCTGGTAGTACCCTACGGTCGGGTTGTTTTCATATGCAATGGACACAATGAAAAGAAAGGTGGAGTGCCCGAACATGCGGTTGTGTCTTCATCACGAGCTTTTTTTGCTTTTCGTTGAGTCCTGGAATCCAAGACTGCAGCTTGTCATAATGGCAGGTGGAGTTGCTTCAGAAGCTGTTATTGTGAGTGTCCGACTATGGCAATGCCAAAGCGGTGGTACGGCATCATCTTTTCTAACACTCATGTGCAAAGCCTATTGAGGCCATGTTGTTAGGTCTCTCTACATTCGTAGCTTCTGGACGTCTTATTCCACGACTCGTACAGCGGCAGCATCTTACCTTGAGCGATTGCTTCCTGGTCGCATCAATACTCGACGCCATCGGGCTCTTCGCAACCGATGTTCTGACGTACGAATGGGGTGGTATGGCGGAAGACGAAGTGGAAATGTCAGATGCTCGCGCCATTGCCCTAAAAAAAGTTAGAGAGTCTACTTTGGCAGTCCATGGGGTACTGATGAACTGACAGCCTTTCCAACAGGTACAATTTGCTGGCAATGCCTTCTACGATACCGGAATCTACTGGCCAAAATTAGCCATCCTCGCGCTATATTTTCGTCTGATCCCACCGACAATGCCATGGTTGCGAAAAGCGCTCTATGCAGTGGCAGTATTCACGGGAAGCGCCATGGTCACAACATTCTTTCTAGACACCTTCTGGTGTGGGTCTGAAGTGTCAGTGAACTGGTCTCTTGAAGAAGGCGCGTGTAATACCTTCACTTCAAAAGCAGTCTTCAGGATCGATTGGAGCATGAACGTCGTGTCCGACGTGTTGAGTACGCCCTCAGAATATTCATTATATTCTCAGCCAATATCTGACCACAGGACAGTTTTCGGATTGCCCTTCCCACTTCTTCACTCATTGCAACTCCAAAGACGTCAGATATGGGGTCTTGTCGTCACATTTTGCCTCGGAGCAGTCACCATATCAATGAGTGTTGTTCGGTTTGTGACAATAGAGGTCATTTATGCCTGGACCAATGTTTGTATGCCGTCATTTTCTCGACGCAGCAAAGCCGCAAAGAGGTCACCAGCACTAACACATTGACAGTCGTGCTTTCAATGGCTGAGCTGGCCATCGCCATTATTGTAGTATCGCTACCGTCCATGAGATCATTCCTTCGGCGCGGTGGCTTCTTCTCCTTCCACAAAAAATCACGCACATCGGATTCCCGCACGACCTATGGCCAGCGCACACCTGCCAATGGCTCGCAGGGTTTTATGCGTCCTTCCAGAAGAGGAAAACACACGGTCCGCATACACAGCGATGAGGAGTCTGGAAGCGAGGTAGAGCTGAATAGTTTTGGAAGGAAGGATGTCATTTACGAGACGCGGCGGGTCAGTGTGCAGTTTTCGCGGTCGCAGGATGAAGACAGCGAACCTGTTGGAAAACTGCCATGAGAATTATTCCGCAGCTGGCCGCCCGACAGGATTTTCAGCCAGTACGGGGGCCGACCGAGGTGGTATGAGACTGAAGGATCGAGACAGGGTCCATCAATGTAGGTGTAGTAGTACAGCACAGCAAGCTCAGTAGATTTTCCTTATTAATAATTACTGGCCATGAAAATTCAGGATTCGGGCTTGGTGAGCGCGCAGCCATTGACATGCTCTGGCTATGATGGCGCTCTTCAACCATGTTCACATGGGGGTCCGCGTTGGCGGCCGAGCGCCCGCGCCTGACGGGAAGCTGCTCCAAGCGAGCGCTGAACGCCGCTTGCTCCACCTTTCCAGACGTCTTCAATCACCTTGGCTTTGAACCGTGCCGCAAGCATGCTGTGGGGTGGATCAACATTGGCAGAATGCTTCGCCTATATTGCACTTTGTCTGGCAAATTAACCCACCGGTTCCATGCCACATCACAATCGAGAACACATGTTCAACCCCTACACGTAGTAAACAACGGCTGAACGGCTGCCAACTAATGCTGATGTATATCTGTACATCCGTACCCTATGATCCACACAACAACTTGTACAATCCAAGACAATGTCTGGGAAAGTACCGTGGATGAAAAGCGGTCCATAGGGCCCCAGGTTATTCCCGCCTTCATTTTGGTCAGAAGTAAAAACCCAGGCCAACGGTTCAGCCGACGAGCCAGACATGGGCTGTTGTTGGGACCGGCCCATTCCTTCGCGGCTTCAAAATCGCCTCCCATTCCCAGAGCCTCCTTCCGCGCGCATGCATATAATGGACGTGTCCATCGTTCCTTCAACGCTATTGAGGACTAATATCCGGCCGGCAACCTCTCGTGATAGGTGGTGTAGTCGCTACCCCCACCAACATACGACCCAAGGTCTTGTCGTTGAGAGACGTGCGCTGGTGCAATCTATCTCCCCCCCCTTTGCAAATATTGATAATGTTTTGTGCCTTATATACAAATGCCATGTATAAGATTCCATTTGTTCACAACTTCTGAAGCGAGCGAACCGCCTTTCTCTCCTTCATTGGGGGCTTTTGACCTTTTCAGCTTCGTGACGCGATATTCGTCACACTACCGCCGCGAGTAACAATGGCCAAACGCATTACCGGGCAAGATTGCATGGTACATTTCTCATCTCAAAGTCACAATACTACATACATGTTCTGCATAGGCTAACAGATGAAATCGTGTTAGATCTCAGAATGGATCCTGTTGATTTTCGCTTACATTTTCGTTGTTTTACGCATTTACACGCGTTTGGTCCGGTTGCATTCGCGCCTCGACTTGTCCGACTATCTGCTTATTGCGTCGGCGCTGGTTGCCCTGGGTTTGATCATCTGTGATACGCTCACATTCCGCATGGGCGTCCTGGACGAATACGAGACATCTGAGAGACTATCAAAGGTCAGAGTCCTCCGTTGCCGCAAGGACTCAGTGGCACGACTAACGCTGATTTTTCCCGCCAGATCTCGTTCGCTTCAAACTACTTTTACGATGTCGGTATGGGGTTCCCCAAGTTGAGCATGCTCGCGTTTTACTGGGCGTTCTTTAATCTGGCTGGTCATCCTGGATTGCGCAGGATGCTTTTCGCTACTACGGCATTCGTGGTCGCGTGCTATGTCACGGTTCTCTTTGACGATACCTTCTTTTGCGGTGTCCCGGTCTCCGTACAATGGTCTCAAGAGGAGGGCGCATGCTCTGTCTTCTATGCGCCAGAGCCCTTCATCCTCAACTTCACGTTCAACCTGGCGTGTTACCTTGTTGTTTACGCCGTCCCTGTTGTCCTTTTGGCCAAGGGAGTGTTAAGGTCCTCGACAGGCGTTGCCCTTACTTTCGCCTTGGGTGCTCTGACTATTGCATCGGGTATTGTGCGTTTCGTCTGCCTTAAAGTTGGTACTGGACAGGAGAACCTCGTTTGTAAGTGCAGTCTTTTCCAACCTTCTATCGTGATATCTGGCAGATTAGCTAACATATTTCTTTTCGTAGACCCCCTAAGCATGGTAGAAATGACGCTCTCCATTATTGTTGTCGCACTACCCGGATTGAAGCCGCTTGTGCGAAAAGAAACAAAGTATTAGCTAACAGTCAGGAATGGAAGATGCCTTCAGGAACGTGAATTTTTGCTCTTGTATGTGTTATAAATAGAACTGAATAGACTACAAATATTTTCGTCAACGCTAGGAGGCCTCTTTGTAATTCCCATATATTTATTTGGAGATACCTTAAATCATTCGATATGTAAAATGCTCATGTCATTTGATTAGCGCGACTGCGGAAGTTAGGCACTCAATATTGCCAACCCGTTTTTCAGTCAGGAAGCAGGTGAGGCAGTGGCCAAGTCAAATAGAGATGCAGTGGTGAGCGGGTTGGGAAGTATATTGCTAAAGTCGCACACCATTTTAGCAACTTTCATGGATTATTTATATTACATCAACATTATTTATGGATAGGATATGTTGAATCGCCTATCGAGTGGGGTTATAACGGAAACTTTCAGAGCGGACGCAAGGCTCCACTACGGTCTTCGGACCATCTCCCCGCAATAGCTTGCCGCATACCTTTGCCCCAGAACGCGACGGGCAGCGCAACAAGCCCACCGAGAATCTGGAAGATCATGAGCTCAACACCAACCCATAGATACCCATGGGCCTCGACCCAAGGGACAAGAGCAAAGCTCATTGCAAAAGAGATGAAATAGCAGCCTCCAATAACCACAGCAAGCGCTGGAGCAGCCCACCGCGGGAAAGCTTCCGCAACCCAAAGTGTGTTCGCAGTCATTAAAGTAACAAGAGAGAAGCCATGACCTCCGTAGGCCAGGTAAAGAAACCCCCAATGCCATTGAAAGTTGACAGCAAGACTATAGAGCAGAGAGCTCGACGCGCCGACGATGATTGGCAGGACATAAGCGATGAGGTAGTGCTCAGCCTCCAGGACACCGTGATTGCGCTGTGACAGTCGCTTGAGACTATTGCAGATAACGATCCAACACACAGGAAGTCCAATCAGTGCTCCTGCGCCAGACGCGGCATAAACCGTGCCGACAACCTCAGGCGACAGGTTGTAAGGAGGTAATGTAAGTATGCGACTGTTTGTTGCACCGATGAATATCATGCTTGCTGAGTTTAAGCCGGACGCGACAAAGACCCAGAACAGGAGAGGATTACAGGCACAGTAAGCCATCTGGAGATAGCACCGACCTGCCGAACTCCACGATGCAAAGGGGGATCGTGAGAGACCAACGCGATCACGGAAACCAGCAAACCCTTTACGGACTGGGTACTCGGGAAGATCGCGATAGATGCTTGAGTCAGCCTCGCGGTCTTGGTAGATTGTTAGCTTCTCGGTCGCGCTTTGCATTAATATGAGGCCGTTGAAGGCTACCGTTGGTCGCTTGAAGTACGTTTCGGGGTAGAGCGCGAAGGTAACGAAAAGTGAGATGACAGCGGGAATAGTCCAGTAATAGTAGAACTGGCGCCAATTTCGTCCATGGTGTGCAATAACTGGAGCCAGTGCGACGCCTGACGTGCCGAAACAGCCTGCGACGCACCACATAAACGAAATAGCTCGCGGCCTCTGGTTGATGTAGGTCAGATCGATGACTATGAGGAATGCCTGATATTGTCAGCAAAAAGTCCTCCTGATTGCCGAGATGTATCACCGACCAGAGAAAGACCCAGACTTTCACTAAGACCAATAACACAAGAGGCTACAACTAGTTGAGCGAAAGTTTGTGCCTGAGATGCTCCAAGTATAGCAATCAACATGACTAGGGTGGCGATCAAGACTGTCGGTCGACGACCTACGCCTATGGAGAGTGGCACCCAAACAAAACATCCAATACCCATGAAAAGAGCGGGTCCGGTAACCAGGGCTTTGATCAGCCATGGCGCTATGTTCTGCCAGTTTGTTAATAGAGTATCCCTGTGAAATAGGTAGATCTTCCGAACCTCATGTTCGAAAGTGTTCTGGATGCTGTCCAACATGACAGCTGGCGCCTGGGCAGCGGTCAAGCAGACGGCAGAGTAAAAGACGATGGCAAAAAATGCCCCGGCAGTCTTTGTGTTGCTCCAGTTGAGGGGATCGGCGTCGCTTTCCGAAGCAACTGGCAGCTTCAGAGTTCTTCCATCATTGGTGATGAGGAATGTGGTGCCAGTCAGATTGTAGGATTCGCGTTTGGCACAAGCATCAGTCGCAATGCTATCTGCCCTAGCTCTGGGACCAAGTTTGGAACGTACAGAGGGTAACCGGGTGATTTCTGGGGTAGGAGGAGAGGACAAAGGAGACATGTGACGAGGAATAACGATTGGCTCAAACTGATGTGGGGGAGCCAGCTCAACCTCGGGGTGTGGATCTTCCAGTGGCACAGCCGTGCTGGAGTAGGTGCCGGTAGGAGAGAGCATTATCTCCATTTTAATAAATGACCAAGGAAACGATCCAGTTATACGAGACGAGCCGAGAGTAAACCATAGGAAAGTTGCGGCAAGGAATGCGGGAAACACTGGGGAACGGAAACCATGAAGGTGAACGCCACCGCTACCTTATAGCCAACGGGAAGTTGATGTCTGACGGCTCACGTGTATGCGGGCTCTTCCGCCAGCCGCCGATCGATTATGCCTCTTGACGCCAATACGTAAGTACGCAAAGTTTAAAAAGTCGGATTGAATGCTCCTAAACACATAGCATAGAGCCGGAGGGGCTCAGGTTCCCGAGCAGAAGGGGCAAGAGAGCCAACTTCCGCCTGCCAAGCGAAGTCTGAATTCGCGATTGCACCCAGAAGTGGATGGATCGGAGAATGAGCAGGACCAAGTGATTGGGTTGCTGAGCCGTAGTTTACTGAATAGGCACTGATCGCCAACACCCCATTAGGAGCGAACATGTCTTTGTAGAAGGAGAGCGGAAGTAAGCCGGCGTATATCCAATTCCTAAACACGCTAACTTGACAACGACGGGCACTAGTGACGGTTGGCCGGCGCACTGAGCCCTGCAGCCCATGTGCGGGAGAACAACCGCCAGCCCTCATTCGTAGTTGGTCAACTGACTCAGTCATCTCGGGGCAACGTCTGCGAATAACGCCCTGGGGCTCCGACCGCGTGGCGTTTCGTGACCCTCATGGGTTCAACTGCTGTCACGCAAAGAGAGAGCTATCTTTGTTTCACACAGAGCTGCTGCATACTTGGTTATAGTACAGGCCAAATAAACCGCAGCAAGCAACACCTTTGTCACTCACGCCACGATCATCACTGTTGAAACCCTCATCGCCTTGAACGTTCCCTTAAGCTTCCTGCTGCCGTTATTCAGACTGGGGAAAATACTTGAATTGCGACTCGGTGCTGAGAAATGACAGCGGCCCAGGCTTGACAATCAGTCGCACTAGCGCTCGCAATGGCACTGACGGAGCCCGACGGTGAGTAAGCGTATAGCATCACAATGGAAAACTTTGTTGCACAGCCAAAGCAGCAGTGCTTTCTGCAATCATGAGTGATCCCCAACCATCAAGCGTTAACACCTTGGCAAAAGAGGAGACCTTCAAGCTCTATCTTCCCTTGATTCGGGCTTTTGTATACAATGTTGGCACTGAACGACTTTTTCCACAAGATGTCGGCCAGGCTCTCTACGCTCTATTCTCTTCACCATTGTCTGGAATTATTCGATGAATATACAACATCAAGTATGTAGTGACATTCGAAGTATCATGATTCAAGGACACACACTTACGTCTGTTCTGTGGCCAATCAACCATTGCGATGGTTTCTTCTAGCAATGGACAATACCATCAGCATATATCGAGCTCACTCGTAAGTAATCTTTTGTCGAGCGGCCCGATCGTTGTGCTGACAAAGTTGCGGCGAGACTTACGGGCGTAAAGGAATAGCATGTAGGGCTAAGATTGATCCGCACTGATCTGACTTCCAAGCAGCCCATTCCCAACCAAGCCTTTGAAACCGATGACCCCTTTATGGGCACCAATACTTGGATTGTGCCCGTGCTAGCAGCTTGGCTCGGTGGAGAAAAGAACAACATTTAGCGGGATGTTTCCAAGCTTGCGCAAATTCATGCTAGTACTGTCACAACGCGACTCAGTGGCGCGAACATGATGTTCTACACAATGCCTGCCCATATCAGGTTTGCAATATGTATATACGCACTACTGTGTATACATGCGGTAGGAATGTGGCAAGATCTTCCATCTGTAACCGGATGCTACTCGCTGCTCCCGATGCCCGCTATTTGTCCGCCAGATCCATGTAATGAATGATGCAGAGTGACAGCTGGTGTGAAACAGAGACGGCGAAGTAGATAGTAAATGCGGCGTCCTCGCTTGTGTGAGTCAAAACTTACTTCACTTGATGTTTGTCGTCATCTCTCTACCGAGGCAGAAAAGGTTGATTTCCGCTCCACCCGGATGCACGTACCTGCATACATCGAGCACAAATTCAAGACTAGCTCCGGAAATCCCCAAGCACTACTCAACGAATAGACAACTCGACGGCATCTGAGCATGATACAGCACGTGATCAACCCTCGGCGACAACGGGAAAGTTGTTCGGACATGTCCCCGGGCCTCCGGGCCTCCGAAGATCAGAGCGAGCGTGATTTCACTGGCTTGTCCGGCCCTTGTAAGGCTGCTATGGGGTCAGAATAGCCCGATCGATCTCTACAATCGGGCCTCGAAAGATTCCCAAGACTTCCTACAGCCACAGCACTATGTACTTTGACCGAGTTCCCCAGCCTTGGATCCGAAAGTCAAACTGAACCCCTCATTCCACGTTGCAACATGAAATGCAACGCCAGCACGAACTAAAACCATATTCAGGGCCAACGACATTACTTCAAAACTGGTAGAGTTTCCTAGATCACATGTTGACAACCAACATCGCCTCGGTATGCATACCTTCTACGGATAACTTCAAAGTAAAGAACAGCACAAGCACTTTGAGATAAAGCGACAGCAATGCAGAAAGTACTCTCATACCTGGCTCACTGATTATGAGCTTGGAACAGCATCATAAAAAGGAACTTGGAAGTAAGGGAGAGTCAGCACACCAATGCACCATCCATCCCAGTAGCTGTTTGTAAAAAATCTTAGCGTCAATCTAACTTTTCTCCATGCTTCCGGAAACCCTCATCATCCTGACCGTATACCAGCCTAATATAACACCCAATGTTACGACGACGACGGGTACCAAAAGGCCCTACCACGGCGCGCGTCCTTGCTACCCAAGAATAGCCCAGCGTGGAAGAGGAAGGTGAAAGAAAGAGCGTCGGCGTCAGCAACCGCATGGATCCTTGGGAGCATGAAATCATAAAAATACCAGATTCTGCGGTCCAGATACCAAGGCAAAACTTGTTTAGGAAGCGAGTTGTTGATGACATGCCGGATTCGTCGCGCCTCGTCGATCATGTTCCAGGATGTATCGGGTTGTTGGGTCGGGGGAGGATGGGGCCGATCTGGGGGTGGAGCAGTAAATACGAGATGAACCTGGGTTGGGATCCAGGTACGACATTTTTAACATGGTTGCGCACGACTACATTGTTGGAGGGGGTCAATGATCTTCAATCTAACAGTCCTGCAAAGGATATTGTGTGAGGCTTTCCTCTTCTCTAAAGAGCCAACTATGCTTAGTTCCCTCCGAATCCGAATTCGATGGCGAACATTGCGCGCTTTGATGAAGTGCCATCTTCGAAGCAGGAGATGTGACCATATTTGTCCATCCCTGCAGAATGATAGAAACAGAAGATTGTCAGCTGATCCTGTTGGATGAGGCTACACACCTTGTAGCGTAAAAGCGGATGCTAGGCGATCCGGAGCTGAGTGAACCATCGCCGATGAGAGACATCAGCTTGGACATCCGAATGCGACGACTGTGATCAATGCTTGCAAAGCGTGCTGGCCAGAGCTCTGATATGGACGAGGCAGAGTCACGAGCGATTGTTGAATTCAACCTAGCCCTACATACAGTCCAATCTCAAGGAGGAGTATTACGTGAGACAAGGGGTGGTTGAGATGACGATTAGGCAGTCTTGGTCCGTGCGCGGTTGTTGCCAAACAAGGCTCAGCCCTTCACGATAGGAACCCACCGGATGAAGTTTTATTACGAGCAGGGAGATATGAAGATGTAGTGACCACATGGGACAGACGAGAAAAGGACACGGGGAATTCTCCCAAGCTGATTGACAAATTTGGAAGCAAAAAATGGGGTATCGAATACTACTACTAAGAACAGATGACAACGTCAAAGACACGGTTGGCTGTGCATAGGTAAAAGAAAGTCATGGGGCCGAGCGCTGCACTAGCCTGGAATCAGTTCAATGATCTATGCGGAGCGAGACAATGGCCGTTGAGAGATACGAGACCGTGGAAGAAGGCAAAACCGTAAGAACGGCTGGTGGCATGGATACATGCCAGGTCTGTGTCGCAACGTGCAAGAGCCTTATGCGGCTGGAATGCACCAAAGAGCAGGGAACAACACCTCACAGCGAGGCAACAAAGAAAGGTTTATCCATTATACCAGCCATTTGACCCGACATTTGCCTCTTGACTTTCACGATGCGGTATGAGAGGCTCTTTGATGTCATAAGCATCAATGAACATTCGCCAGGTGGGGTAGTCGAGGCTGAAGACGGCTTGATGCTTTTGGACATTGTCTTCTCGTTGCTCAGAGACGCCACGAGGGGCTGCTGGTACTATTCGCAACGGGTAAGTATACGAAGGGAATACAAGCGCAATTGCTCTTACCCAGTAATGGAAGGCCATTGTCATCCTTGACGATCTTGGCATTGCCTTCTCTCACCAAGAAACTGATATAAAATAAATTTTCGACCGTCTGGCCAAAGTTATGCGGATTGATGACGAAATCAAGTAAATTCACAGCAGGCTCTCCATCTGTGGTCATGGCCATTCTGTATCGGCGGAAAGCAGCGTTTTGCGACTCATCGTCCATCTCGCTCTCCGGTATCTCGCTGAGCTCGCTTTCTACACGGTCTGCGCCTTGCTTGGTATGGTCGATTAATCGTTTTCGGATGCCCTTGACAAGATTGGAAAGATTGTTGTTTTCGTTCTGCTGGATATCGCCTTCTTTGATCTCCTGAGGCCGGGTTGCAGGACCGACTGGTTGTCGTTGGGACCGAGCTCTCCGCTGTGTTGCTGATCGAATGCGCTTTTGTACTGACAATGGGCCAAGAAGAAAACTGGCAGTAGGTGGCCGCTTGTTGCAGGGAAAACATGCCCTTCGGCCTAACATTGCCCAATCAAGACCGTCTGGGTCATCATCTTCGTCATCACCCACTGGCATGGTCGGCGCGTCCTCATCTCCCGCCACGTAGCCCCCTGATTTCATGAAGTACATACATTTGGAGACGAACTGGTCTAGATCGATGCCTGCACTGTAATTGCCCAGGGCATTGTTGAGTTTCTTGCCTGCTAAGTCGCTTGCATTGACCAAGAAACGGGAGTCGACGGTAGCGTCAGCTGTTTGGCGCACTTTGCCAAAGAGACTATTTTGAGTTCTGAGAGCATCGAGGAGGCCACTATCATGGGCCTTGATGAGATCATCGCGATTGTCTGTCTTAGTCAGTCAAGTTTATATGGCTGATAAGGCGGTGCTGAACTCACCATCCAGCATGCGCTGATGGTCGCGCATTGTCGCACGCAGTCGCCTTCGCTTCTCGGGATCCTGGTTAGGGTTGTAGAACCTGAGATGGCCCTCTTCCTCCTGCTCAGGCTGAACATGGGACTGTGAAGGCGTGTCGATGCCGTCCTCTTCGTCATCCTGGTCCGCATCCTGCTCGTCATCATATATTTGTGAACGGGACATGGTGTAGTTGTCTGTGCGCCTTCTCTTGCTCCCATTGCCCTCTGTCGAGCCTGAGTCTGGCGTAGGCATACGCGCTGACGCGACCCTCAGGCCCCTTGATTTGCCTCGCCGCGGGGTATTATCGCGAGTTGCAGGCGATTCGTTCTCCTTGTCTGAGTTTATGGACCGGGTCGGACTGATGACTGAGTAAGAGGATGTGCATCCATTCTGTTCTGCTCGGGGCACTACGGAGGGGTCGCGGTAGAGAGAGTCGACAGTGGAGGCGCGTGTTTGTGGCGTAGCAGAAAGATGGGTATTGAGGCGCGCCATTGCAGCGGGCTCCAGCGGACGAAGCAGGAAGGAGGGCAGCACAATCTGGAGACAGCGAGGGAGCGACAAGAGAACCGCGGGGTATGGGTGTGGTGTTGAGGCGGAGACGGTGATTATCAGCCCTATGCTGCTCTTGCGCCTGCGCCTGTGCCTGTGCCTGTGCCTGTGCCTGTGCTTCCTGACGCGGTTATGGCCCACACGCCTAGCGTGACTTTTGTCTGACCTAAGCGCATCCGCATTCGTCAGCCAAGCCTGCGCGCACAGCCACTGCAGCAGCCCCGCCACCCGTAGCTGCGGGCTGGTAGTGCTCAAGCCACACCAAGCCCACCACCAGCCACACGCATGCCTGTTCCCCCCACCCCGCTGGGACACTACGACACGGCCATCTGCGCATGAACTACTACTGTTCGCATCACTCACACCCTTCACACCTTCTCGCCTTGTCATGTGTCCCTGATACAACCCACACGCTCCATCCTTCTCCGCCTGCATCCAGCCCGTGCTTCCTCTCCATGGCATGCTGTAGCAAGCAGCTTCGCCACCGCCCACGATGGAGGCCTTCAACTTCGCGACGTCTCTTGACTTGACCGAGCTATCTGTCCATGTGCGAATGTAGGAGTCCGACCGTATCGCAGTGCCTGTTTCCTGCGTGCTGAAGGTGTATGCAGGGATCGTCTGGATGGAAACCAGCAGCCGGTTCCTTACTCGGTGCTGTTGAAGCGACCCGACCTTAGGCATCGCGCTTCCATAGTCAAGTGAGTCGGCCCTCACCCGGTGCTCCGATAGGGACATACGGTTAACAGTAGGCCTATAGCCCGCATTTCGAGCTATACGTCACGGCACAGGTGTGGGCCGACAGCAAGCCCCTTACTGTCCCCGTCCAGACCGCCTACAAGTCATTCAAGAATGCGCGCATCTGGAATGAGTGGCTACAACTGCCCGTTACGTACGCAAATCTTCCCGCATCTGCCCAGCTAGCCATCACCCTATGGGATCTGTCGCCTGCCGAAGACAAACAGTCTAACCTCCACGCCGTTCCTTTCGGTGGCACAACGATACCGCTGTTCGACAGCGACAACACGCTACATAAGGGCAGGCAACGCTGCCGTATACACCGCTACAAGGCAGCCGATGGCCTGACCAACACCTCAACACCTTGGGTCATACAACCCGCGCGGAAACCCAGGAATGCCGAGGTAGTCGAGGACACAGTCAATGAGCAAGTTGCCGAGATGGACCGTTTGGAAGGGCTGCTCAAGAAACAGGAAATGGGAGATCTTCCGACAAACAACTGGCTTGACGGGTTGGTCTATAAGAAGATGATGCAAATACGAAAGGACGCCCTGACAGCCGAGGCCGCAGCTCTCAGCCGACAAAGCAAGGTAAATGGTACCAGTGACATCGCTGCACAAGCCGAAGAACAAGAACTCTTCTATCTCGATATCGAATTTCCCCGCTTCGACCACGCCATTGTCTTCACCGACGTTGAATACCCGCCACCTCCTGTCTCCGACCTTCGATTGCCAGCCGAAGCCGATGTAAGGCTACGCCCGCCGCCAGAAGTCGCTTTTGGGCCTGGGATAGACATTGATGGGGTAGGGTACGGCGACGCGGACGCAGAACGGCTCATCAAGATTTATGATCCCGAGGTTGGGCGAAGAGTCAATCCCGCCGAAGACAAACACCGCGAGTTGATGCGTAGCCAGCAGACCGATTCGTTGGACCGCGATCGAAAACCAAACGTGCATGCCCGTGATAAATTGAACATGGTCTTGTCCAAGGGCCCCCTTGATGAGATCACGTCGCATGAGCGAGATGATATCTGGAGATTCAGGTATTTCTTACTCCGCGACAAGCGTGCCTTAACAAAATTTGTCAAGTGCATCAATTGGAAAAATCCAAGAGAAGTTCGGCAAGCAGCACCACTGCTCGAAAAGTGGGCCGAGATTGATGTTGACGACGCTCTTGAATTACTCGGACCTCACTTCGACCACCCCATTGTTCGAAGCTATGCCGTCGAGCGTTTGAAGAAAGCCGATGATGAAGAACTCCAGTTGTATCTCTTACAGTTGGTACAAGCGCTCAAGTACGAGGCACCAGGCGAGGCAGATGATTCGTCACTTGCACGTTTCCTCGTCACTCGTGCTGCTAACAGTTTCACTTTGGGCAATTTCTTACATTGGTATCTCATGGTTGAGATTAGCGACCTTAGTGCTGATCAAGCCCCCGAGCATCGTGATCTATTCGCAAAAGTCGAGTATGACTTTATGGTTGAGCTGGAAAAAACGCCAGAAGGCATCAGTATACGCAAAACCTTCCAACGCCAAGGTGAGCTACTCACCATCCTGGCTAAAATATCAAAAGACGTGCGCTTTGGCGGTGGTGACCGGCCTTCGAAGATTGCGCGTCTCAAGAAAGCTATCGCAGACCCCAAAAACGAGCTTACAAGTTTTGACCCTTTACCTCTACCTCTCGATCCGTCGATACTCATTACCGGTATATCTACCGAGGATTGCAATGTCCTGAAGTCGTCATTACTTCCCATGGTGCTATCATTCAAGACTACCACCGGGACACCCTACCCCATCATCTTTAAAACCGGTGACGACCTCCGCCAAGATCAACTCGTCATCCAAATCATCACTCTCATGGATCGATTGCTCCGCAAGGAAAATCTCGACTTGAAACTTACTCCTTATCGCATCCTTGCAACTTCGTCATCAGCCGGAGCATTCCAGTTTGTACCGAGCATGTCGATCGCTGCGGCATGGCAAAAGTACAGAGGCAGTCTCCTCGCCTACCTGCGCGCCAACAATCCCGATGACAACGCTCCGTTAGGCGTAAGAAAAGAAGCAATGGACACGTACATCAAATCCTGCGCCGGGTACTGCGTGATTACCTATATTCTCGGGGTTGGTGATCGCCATCTAGACAATCTGCTGCTCGCTCCTTCGGGTGCCTTTTTCCATGTCGACTTTGGGTACATTCTCGGTCGCGACCCCAAGCCATTTGCCCCAGCCATGAAGCTCTCTCACGAAATGATTGAAGGCATGGGCGGAGTTCAGCATCCCAACTACTCCGCGTTCAAGCAATACTCGTATACGGCGTGGTCCACTTTGCGCAAATCTTCGAACCTGATTCTTAACCTCTTTGCTCTTATGCAAGGAGCCAACATCCCCGATATCAAGGTTGAGAGAGAAGGTAGTGTGAAGAAAGTCCAAGAGCGCTTGGGTCTTGAGAGAGGTACGGATGGAATCCAGGGGGAGGATGAGGCTGCGATGAGATGGGAAAGGTTGATCGAAGAGTCATTGGGTGATTGGAAGGCCGGAGTCATCGATTGGGCCCATGATTTTGTTCAAGGCTGGCGGAAATAGTACTTGATGTAGAAGAAAATAACAGATTCCATTTCCGTAATTCTTATCTTCCCTCGCCTATACCGTCGACACTAAGCGGCTTACGTCGAAGTGGTAGTATTACCTTCCTTATTGATTGCAGTAGTAGCTATCGCTCCCTCTACACATCATATAGTGTAAAATATAGCTACAAATCATTCTAGCCAGTCCTTCTCAATGTTCTTGATCATCTCCGCAAGCCACGGCTCATCCTCTTTATAGATTGAATCATCGAAACCATGTTCACCGGGCCGCGTAACGAAGTCAAATCTCGTGTCCGGGAACAATCTCCTCGCTCTATCTACAAACTTCTCCGTCCATATGATAGGCACAATAGTATCGTCCTTACCATGCACAATGTATGTTGGAACGAAAGACTTTGCAGTATCGATGCGCGTATCTGGCATGAGATGCAGCCCAGTGCCAAAGAATTCATCCCAGCGCCCGTATGCAAGTAGCAGGGGCATGATTTGGCTGCGAGCAGGCGGGATAGCTGCACTGACAATGTCACCCGGTTTCATAGTTGCAAGGAAATCGTCCAGGTCCTTCTTTGGTGGGAAAGGGCCACCCAAGATGGTATCGTCTGGAGAGTAAGGAATGGCGTTTACCATGGGATACTGGATGAAACAAGCACGGAATGTCTTTTCTGGTAGAGAAAGGACCGACTGAAGCGCCATCCAGCCGCCGGCAGAATCGCCGGTTACTAGGATCCTGGAAAGGTCGGGCTCGATTGAAGAGTCTTTGGATGCAAGGTATGCGGGCAACGAAGATGTAAGCCAGCCTCCCAGGGAAGCAATGTCTTCGAGAATTTCGTCGCCAGTGTGCTCTGGAGTCAGCCGGTAGTTTGGAACAATGGCGATCGCCTTGTTGCGTATGATTAGTGGGACCATAAAAGCAGAAAACCATGGGGTGTACAGTGCTGTTCCTGTGGTCTGAGGACACACGGTAAGTAGATGGTAAGACTATAACCTCGTCAGGCTACTTACTAGACCTCCGCCGTGCCATTTGACCATCAACGGATGCTTCCCGGGCGAGATGCCTTTGGGAGCAAGGACATTGACTTCGATTTCATGGTCGCCAATCTTCTTGTATGAAGTGGTGTAGACGTTCAAGCTATCAAAGCGGGTCTCCGGAGTGGTGCGGAGCGACATCCTTGTGCGGGGTACTGCGCGTTCAGGCTCAAGAGGCAATCAGGACTGAACTGTTACTTAAGTTAAGTTTTGACAGCAAGGTCGGCAATACATACTTGTTATGAAAGGACCCATGTCGCGCGAGATGTAAGGTCAGCAATAGATTGTCACTAATCTTACTATCAGGGTAGAGACGACTACTACTTCTCTTCGATTGGTAATCTCGGCTACTACTTGTCTCCGATTGGTAATCTCGGCTCTACCTACCTGTTCAGCTCTAGATACTACTAACATAGCTATTAAATAGGTTTTTTTTTAGTAACGTGCGGGATCAGTAAGCTGGAAAGATCAGTAAGCTGAACGCCCTACGCAAACTAACGCGACTATCTGCGCAATTAAGCTATAATTGTAAGGGGCTGCGCTCTAGGGAGCAATCGCTTGGTATATAAGAGGTTGTATTCGATAGAGAGCTAAGCTTCTAAGCTACGTGGCTATCTATCTATAAGTAGTTACCTAAGTAACTATTAGACTAATAAGGCGTGGCCTTATTAGGTACCTTAAGTTAACTAAGATTCTATTAAGGATCTTAACTAAAGAGCGTTTAGCTTATTATAATACCTCTTGTTACACGGGGTTTGGAGTGCTAATACTTCTCTGGCTCGATCCGGGTTAGGGCGAGTAGGATTGGGTTAGCGCCGTGAGAGTTGCCTGGCGATTCTTATGGAAAAGAGTTATGGATGTAACCGAGGG